>NC_037672.1:81723244-81747559 GCF_003255815.1 Theropithecus gelada | reverse complement strand
TTTTTTTTTTTTTTTTTTTTTTTTTTTTTTTTTTTTTGGCCACAGCAAAAAAAAGGAAACCCAAAACCAAGATGGGAGCAGAATAGAGGAGACAAATAAGTAATGACAAATAAGTACCAATTACCATGGCACGTGTGTACCTATGTAACCAAACTGCACTTTCTGAACATGTACCCCAGAACTTAAAGTATAATAAAAAAGAAAACATATGCATCCATAGAAAAACTTTACTTTTAAGAGCTAAACCTGTACACATCTCATGTGCACGTTGCTATGATCTGAATGTTTGTGTCCCTCCAAAGTTTATATTGAAACTTAACCCCCATCGTGGTGGTATCAAGAGATGGGGCCTTAAGGACGTCATTAGGTCATGATAGTGCTGCCATGAATGGGATTAGTACCCTTATCAGAAAGTCTTAAGGAAGTGTTCTTCTTCCTTCTTCCATGTTAAGACTCAGTGACAAAGTGTCATCTTTGAAGCAGAGAGCATTTATCACCAGACACCAAATCTGTGGGTGCCTTGATCTGAGACACCCCAGCTTCCAAAACTGTGGGCAATAAATTTCTGTTGTTTATTTTTTAAAAAAGTACCTACTTTCTGGCATATTAACCTCCATCCCAAAGCCAAGTCATTACTAAAGGCATTTTCAGGCTACAGTGAAATGTGAGTAGTTATAGCAATATGGCCCCTGTACTCAGATCAACTCCTCACTAGATTATCCAAAGCCCACACATAAGAGACCGTGAAAAATGAAAGGAGTTTGATTTTACAAGCAAAACAAAGGATGTCCTTCGGCATCTACCATCCTACAAAACATTTTAAGCCTCTGACAAAAAAATTATTAGACATACAAAAGGGTAAGGAAAAAGAAATTCAGAAGAGACAAAGCGATGATCAACACCAAATTTGCATGAGACAGACGTTAACGCAACCAAGCAATTAGCCCTCAGTGGCATTTGTAGAACATTCTCATCTACAAAAGCAAACTACACTGTGAGCCCATGAAAAAGTGCTCGACATGATTATTAGGAAAATAAATAACAAAACCTATTAAAATATCATTTAATCATCAGGATGGTTAAACAGACTAAAAATACCAAAAGTTGGTGAGAATGTGGGAAAATCATAAATCTCATACCTGTACATTTTGTCAAAAGCCCTGTCAATAAATCATCTAACTAAACAAACGCTTATTTTACAATCCTTTAATTCCATTACTAGATTTTAACCTCCTCCAGTGAAAATATATGAATCCAAAAAAAGAAAAAAAAACTTCAAATGTTTCACATCAGCTTTATTAATCAGGGTTAAAATGAAAAAGCAGCTGAGTCTGCTTTCAGGAAAATTATTTTGAAATTGATGTATTTTCACACAAAGCAATACTGCTCACCAGTAAAAAGAGGTTATACCATTTGATTTATTTATTTTCAGTTCTGAAACAGACACAAGTAATCTATGGTCCAAAATTAACAAAACAAGCATTGTCTCTTGGGAGTGGGATGAGGATTGAGTAGAGAGGGGCAGGACCAAACATTCAAGGCTGAGAGTAATATTTTATATCTTGATTGGAGTTTAGTTTACAATGGCATGTACTTTTGTCAATACTCAAAAAACATACACTAAAAGTTGTGCAATGTAATGTGTATAAATGACATCAAACTAAAAGAACTCTACATAAATATTGAATTATATCTAATGTTCTTTATCCAGATATATTTAAAACTCCTCCGATGTTTTCAATTTACTTTGAATGTCATCAAAAATAATATGAATTGATGGAGGTATGAATAAGGGAATGGATATCTAGTGAGAAAGAACAGTAAACTGATTTTAGTGTAATCCAGGGCTGTGTATAGGAGTGCTCACGATATCTTTTTTAACTTTGCTATGTGTTTTAAAGTTTCCATAATAAAAACAATGGGAAAAAATAAATATAGAAGAGGCTGTCCTAGTTGAAACATAAATTTTAAAAATGTTTATAGTTTTGCCATGTGAGAAGAGATTTATAATAACAGAAATAAGACTTAATTGTACCTAAAGTAACAAGCAAACATTTTATTACCTGAAAGAGTGAGCAGAAAAGTCATAGATCCTGCCCCAGATATCATCCAAGGGACAAGGAAAAACCAGCCAAACACAATAATTTTAAAAGGACAGATATGGGAGGAAGAAAGTTACTTTGTTGTTATATTCTGTTGTATTTTCCTTTTCATCCTAACAGTTCCACACAAAACAATTTCCTGGCAAAGTTAAATGTCTGGCTTAGATTAAACTTTATATAGTTATAATGTCCTCAAATAATTCAGGGAGTGATTTTTCACCAGTGGGATGAGTTATTTGGTAATGGTTAGAATAATAGACAACGTAGCTAAACTACCTAGAATTTTACATTGGCTCTACATTTATTAACCATGGAGCAAAATTATTTAACCTCACATAGCAAGCATTGTCATCTGTAAAACTGAGACGATAATGGTACACATCACATAGAGTTATTTTTAGAATCAAGTTAATTAATGACTACAGAATCTAGAGTAGTACAATATAAATAATACACATTATTATCTTGTTCAATATTCTTTGCACTTTTATAAAGGCATTGATATAGTAGCTAAAGGACTTTTACCTTTGCAGTATTTAATAAATTTATCACCAATGCCAAATGTATAATCAGTCTAGGCTATTTCAGTGAAATTTTTAAAAGTGTAATTGAATAAAAAATGACTAATCATGTTACAAAATAACTATTACAAATTCAAGAAGTGTACAATTTTTCTTCAAAGAATTTACAATCTTGCACACATATTTTGTCATGTCAAACATCATTAGTATTGGATTTTAGTTTTAAGTACACACATTCATGCAGGTACACACACATACACACATATTGATGATTGGCATGTGTTTTCTAATATTTAAAACGTTTATTTATATTTTTATACTATATTTACATAGACTTGATATGCACCATATGTTTATCTTTATGCCGATTCTCACGTGTAGCATTGTTGTTGCATGGATTTCTTAAGTGGTTACTTTCTCTCCTTATTTCCGACTCTCCAGTAACTCCCTTCTATGCAACATTCTAGAGTAACAGATGAAACTGAACAAGATCAGAATAAACACAGGTTAAAGCAAATAACAACCCACCCTTAGGGATTTATTTCCTTTGTGATGACTGCAACCATCTCAGGGTCCTCTCCTGATCCAATTCAGCTCTTTAACCATTTGAAATGGTGAGAGAGGAGGCGGAGGCAACTACGCTCATGTTTCAACACCAGGTCACAATCTGCATTTTTATTTATCTTGTTTCAGCCTTCTATTTCATATTGTTGTTGTTGTTGCTATTGTTTTAATTGTATTTTCTAAGCCCCGGTACACTGTTGTGGATACCATACAACACCTTAATTTCAATAACCAGAAGTGCCACTAAATCATCTCCTCCACAAAAGGGAATTTTACCACCGAATATGTGGGGGGTGTGTGTGTGTGTGTGTGCGTGTGCCTTCACAGAAAATAAATGGAAGTATGTTCCTAATAAACAAAGAAATTTTCAAAGTAAATTAAATCTGGCTTAATTAAAATGGCATCTTCAATTACATTTCTATATTTTAGAAAACATAATTTTGACGTAAGGGAGAAAAAGATTTTGTACTCATGACACATTTATTTAGACATTTAATCACTCTAAGTTTTAGTTTCTCTTTCTGTAAAAGAATAGCTCTCTTCAATATATTTTTAAAGATGACAGAATACATGGACTTCTTGAGCAGAGGAGTTTCTCAACAACTTGTAGCTTTTATTAAGAACTCTGTTTTTTATCTAAATTTTATATCTCAGCTCAATTCACAGCAAAACAATAAATAATTTTAAAATAGACAAATAAATGTGCTCAGTATATACAGAAACTGTGCCAATTTTGGTCAGAATAAATGACATCTAATGTATTTCACTTAATGTTCAAAACAGTTTTGGATAAATTTTGAAGGTAGATATAATTACAACTGATTTTTAATTTAGAAAAAAATCTGTTTTAACAATCGCATCTTCTGCTATTGCTTTAAGAAGACACAACAGTAGTATTAAAAGGCAACCTAAATGATTATTTACATAATTATTCATCTCAATAATAAACAAGTTTCTAACAAACACCTGTTCAGAAAATAATCATATAGAATCTGGAGCTATCTACAACACAAATATAGGAGTTTACACAGAAGGACTATAAGACACATTGCCTTTATTCTGATAATATGTATTAAGTCTTTTGGATATTAAATGAGAAAATTCAATCAATTTTTCATGAGAAATAATAAATAGGAATTTATCTAATCTTTGTACAGACATAGAGGAACATTCTGCCTGAGATAATGTGAAGAAATGAGACTAGGGTTCCAAAGAAGATTATACATTCTCATTCCTGAAAGATAAAAATAAGATATTTATCTTTATGGGATTACTTTACTGCAGACCTAGGATTAAAGCAGGGAGATGAATGAAGTAGGCATTAAAGTTTCATTCCAGAACTGTAACTCAATGAATTCCGTGAATTCACCATTTTCACCTTGTAACAGATTTCAGCAATGCAACAAAATTACCAGGCAACCCAATTTCTTAGGGTTGTAGCAATGTCACAGATAATTAAATTGAAACTGGGGTTTTGTCCTGGTTTCAATAAATTGGCCAGCTGGACCACCAACAACATCTCCCTATGTAGTTATAGAGATCTAGCAGTATGTTAATAAAGCCTCAGGGAGGTCCCACAAACTACTGATCATTTTCTGCAGGAGACACAGCTCTGGGAAAAATTCAAAACTTATATGTAGTATACCTGTTCCAATAAACAAAGTGTAGGAGTCCATGGTATATATAGGTACATGTGAATGTGTATAAGGTAGTCTAGAAAGTATTGAAAATTAATGAGACATTATGGAAAAACAGCTTATTCCTCCCCATCCTCATTGCTGTGAATCCAACAATGCACAGCTGCCAATACTTAATACTCATACGAAAAACACATTTGCAATTTAATTAAAGCACAAGCTTGTATATTTTATTTAGAAATTTCATGGTAAAACACATATTCTTCCCAACACACTTTTATTAAATCAACCTAATACCTGACGTTTCTCGCACTTGACTTGCCAATGCTGTTAACATTGAAATTAGTCTAACGAAAATAATAAGAAGCTTATAATGAAAATAAAATAACTCAATTTATGTACAATTAAATTCAATTGGATAATTAAACATAATATAAATAATATCATTCAACACTTCTGAAGAATTCAATTCACTTAAAGTTAATGACTGAGTAAAACAAGATGGGGATAAAATTATGTACATTATTTTACATTTTGTTCAGAAATTAAGTAAACATTATATTTTTGCTCATTCATTTAATAATTCAAATCAACAATACTAATGATTTTAATAGAATTGAAACATAAAGTGAAATATTACTTTTCCCAATTTATAATACCATAGTAATAAAAATAATAATAATAAAAAATATTAGAATCTAATAGGGCTATTTTTTTTCTCAGTCTGTTAAGTAAAAGAGAGCTCTAATTATAAGATCCTCTCCCCAGGGAACCAATCATTGACTATACATTTCAAAGGCAATTTTCCCACTTATTAGAACAATTTGGAAATTGCACATATCCTTTTTTAGGTCTTTTATTTTTCAGATTCAAACATTACAGCCCTTAAATGTTTTAATAAAAGTTAAACTGACATGCTACAAGTTTACAAAGTAAAGTTTTAGAATATTTCCTTTACACCAATAATATTTAAGTATAGATCTCCATTTCTTATTTGTATATAAGTTATAAATATTACCCACGTAAAAACAACTATAGAATCTAACAAAGAACTTCATTATATATTTCTCCTATAGTATTTGTAACATGCTTGTCTGTAAAATATTTTTAAAAACAGATATTCCTAAATCACAATATAATTTACTTATTTATTTATTTATTTATTTTTTGAGGTGAAGTCTCTCTCTGTCACCCAGGCTGAAGTGCAGTGGCCTGATCTCGGCTCACTGAAACCTCTGCCTCTGGGTCCAAGCGATTCTCCTGTCTCAGCCTCCCGAATAGCTGGGTCTACAGGCACCTGCCACTATGCCTGGCTAATTTTTGTATTTTTAGTAGAAACAGGGTTTCACCATGTTGACTGGGCTAGTCTCAAATTCCTGACCTCAGGAGATCCGTTTACCTCGGCCTCCCAAATTGCTGAGATTACATGCACGAGCCACCGCGGTTGGCCAACATAATTTTATAATGAAGAATTTTAAGAAAAGAAACAATATTTTACTGAAACACAGTCCAGACAATTGACATATTCTTCTCAAAAAGTCATCTGTAAAGTAGCACATGTAATATATATTACATATATACACACATAAGCAATTGGACCAGACAAATATATAAATATATAAATTAGAATTATTAATAAAATGTTAATAATGGTTATCTCTTGTGAAAATAGGATTACATGACACTTTTTTCTTTATATATTTTTTAATTCTTAAAAAGTTTATGTAGTAAGCATGTATTTATTTTATGATAATAAATATAAGCATCGCTTTTTAAGACTTGTCTCATAATTGTGGACAATTATTAACTTAAATAGTAAAGGCATTAATATTTCTGAGGCAAGATAAAAAATAAAATTGTTTTATGCCCATTTAATCTGTGCACATTCAACTGACAGTATTCAAAGGAGAACTGTTTTCATAGCTACAACATGCCTTATAGAAAATCAAATTCCTAATACTAATTATTTCTGGTATCCACCTAACCTATACTAATTGAAAAAATTGAAAAACTGAATGTCATGTATAAATCTAGCTCTTGTTTAATTTAACACTCTTCACAGCTATTTTTTTACTTTACGTTAGTTTGGAATCATTTTATTTTGACTTCTTCAGTGATTTGCTTATTTTAACTTATCCTTAACTTCTATACCCCCTGAGAAAGGTCTAAACAAAGGCAACACAAAATGGTTTGGACAGCAGAAGCTCAAATAAGTTATTGAGATTACACAAAGGAAGGAATTCAATTTGTGTGTAAAGAAATTGAAGGACAGTAAAGTCTTGCAAACTTCGTCATAGGGATAATATCTAAGATTTGAAGAATACAGAGTCATCCAGAATTAGATATCAGAAAAACTGGACTATTCAGTGTTCTTTTTTCCTCCTTGAGGCTCTTTCATTCACCTCTCGCCCACAATAGACAGACCACAGTGCTGTGGTTATTACCAGTACTTCCAGAAAAGTCATTGTATTATCTCTGGGCTAAAGAATAGTGACTGCCTCCTAACTGCTATAGAGTTTCTTTTCTTTTTGTTTCACCTTTTTTTTTTTTTTTTAAATTTTACTTTAAGTTCTGGGATACATGTGCATAACATGCAGGTTTGTTACATAGGCATACAAGTGCCATGGTGGTTTGCTGCACCTGTCAACCAGTCATCTAGGTTTTAAGCCCCACATGCATTAGGTATTGGTCCTAATGCTTTCCCTCCCCTTGCCGTCTACCCCGCGACAGGCCCCTGTGTGTGTTGTTCCCCTCCCTGTGTCGTTTTTGTTTTTGTTTTTGTTTTTTGGTTCTTTTTTTTTTTTTTCTTGAGATGGAGTCTCCCTCTGTTGCCCAGGCTGGAGTGCAATGGCACCATCTCAGTTCAGTGCAACCTCCACTTCCCGGGTTCAAAGGGTTCTCCTGCCTCTCCCATAGCTGGGATTCCAGGCATGTGCCACCTTGCCTGGCTAATTTTTGTATTTTTAGTAGAGAAGGGGTTTCCCCATGTTGGCCAGGCTGGTCTTGAACTCCTGATTTCAAGTAATATGCCTGCCTGGGCCTCCCAAAGCGCTGGCATTACAGGCGTGAGCCACCGCGCTGTTCTGTTTCTAAAACAAAGATTTAACCATTTCACATCTGATTTAAAAAGGTAACTGGGTATTCTATTTTTTATCTAATAAATTCCAAAATAATTTCTATTGATCCTAAAGGCTCTCAAACATGCTCTTAAATAAATTTCTAACTTCTCTCCAGTAATGAACTCTGCCCCACCAATACACTTCCATTCATAATATCCCCTATGATTTTCAAAATGATTCCTGTCTGGATTGCCATTGTATCTCTGTTCAGGCTCATGCTTAACCTCTGTCAGTATGGCCTCCATAATGCAACCACCTCTTTTAAGCTCAACTTGAATTCCATCTTACCTGAAAAGCTTTCTTCAATAATATCACTACTTCCCATTCTAATAGAAGTAACTGGTCTCTAAACTGCTTTCCATGGATTTTGTTGTTGTTGTTAAAAACATCTTTTATAATATTTAGTGCCTCTTCTATCATTCAGTTTTTACAAATAGATATCTCCTCTACTGTGATGTGAACTCCTTCATGGTGAGGATCATATCCTGTTCTTCTTTGTATCCTCAGCATCTAGTATACCAAAGGAGGAATGAAATAACAAGGTGATAGCCAAAGTTCCCACATAGTTCCTTTACTCTGTATTATATATACAATTAAAAACTGTAATATTTATCTTTTATTTTGTAACATAGTTCAGATTTGGACCCCTTATTTTTCTTTTTCTAACTCCACATTTCAAGTGCACACAAACTCAAAAAAAAAAAAAAAAAGTAAAAAGCCACTATTTTTTTCCAGTAACATATGCTATTTCTTTTTCAATAAAATCTAACCTCTGATTCGATAGATGATTTTTGAACATCCTTGAATAAATTTTATTTTAAATAGGATAAAATTAGGCTGGATTTTACTTTTTTTAATAGGCTTTTTTCTAAGACAGGCAGAGATTCAATTTAAATACATTTGCTGCACATAATATATATCTAATAGTCCTTTTTTTCTCAAAGCTAATATTTCCATTCTTCCCTAATAGGCAATGAAATAAAAGAAAAAATCCAAAGTATTTGAGTTTTATAAGTGAAATAATGCTTCTGTGAATATTGGGACTGCTTTGCAATTGCCTACTTTTATCTGGGAAATAATTTTAAAAGATAGAAAAGTTAAGTGTGATAATTTAAAGTTTCTTGGTTCTAGTGTTTAGAAAAATTGAACTTATACATATTCTGAAATTACTTTTTTATCAAACTTGCACTGATATCATTTCCTGTTTTCCATACATTAAAAAGATAAAAGCTTTCTTCTCCGTCTCCTTTAAAAGACACTACTTTTTACTGTGGTTAACTGAAAAAAAAAAAAAAAAAAGCAGAATCTTAGAAATTGAAATTTACTATGAGATAAGTCTTTTATAATGAATAATATCTTTGTATTTCCTTTTGTTAAATTAAGCATGTAAATAATAATTATTAAATATTTGGCACAAAATTTATTGATGTATATTTTCACAATCCTTATGTCTACAATGTCACGAAAGAAAAAATAAAGTCTTACCAGCTGTGAACTTACTCATATTGGATAAGAGGATTTAGAAATTGGTCAAGGAAAGTTGGGCAGTAGCATCAACAAAATTAAGCAGTATAACACAACAATAGTTGAGATCTAATTGTGTAAGTCAATGAAATATTTTTATTCTGACTAACAAAGTCTGCACTACTCTTTAGATTAGCAAAATAATTGATTTTTGTTGTCATAAAAAACATTTAAAATTCAAAAGTGGAACATTGATATTTAAGTGAGTTGTTTCCCATGACACCTTCTGGATTCAAACAAAGTAAAGAAAAATATTGTTACTCTCTACCTTACCTTAACCATTAATATCCAGATAAATTTTGTTCATATTGATTTTCCCCTCTACTTAAAGTACAGGCAGGAAGAATTCCCAGGTGTATCAAGATCTGCCATCTTTTTCTCCATTATTTTGTGACTTCTGGCTATTAAGTAGATGGAATGATATCCAATGTTCACACAACTCTCAACACACACTTGCAAGCTGGCACCTACACCAATCCTCAGGGATTCTACAATGAAATGATGTGAAGTTCATCTTTACTAGCCAATCAATCCTGGTGGGATAACTCCAAGTTCTAGTGCCAAAACAAATTAAAGAAAAACTTTGTCTCAGAAATATCTTATAGAAAGCAACAACAAAAAAATTGAAAAGTTTTTGGATCCTTTACATAAAATAGAAAATGAAGTAAGTTTTAGGCTTCAAAACAGTCTGACATATTCTCTCAGAAATGTTACTGAGAGAATATGCAATGTTTACTGTGTTTCCTTTTTATTATATTCCATGTTTTACAGAGGCAGGTTCATGTCCTAAGGGGACGAGGCTTAACAGTTGCATGTCATAGCAATCAGGCTGAAGTTACAGCATGTTAAAATGCCAGAATCCACATATGTTTATTGCAGCGCTGTTCACAATAGCAAATACTTGTAACCAACCCAAATGCCCATAATGATAGACTAGATAAAGAAAATGTGACACATATATACTGTGGAATACTATGCAGCCATAAAAAGGGATGAGTTCATGTCCTTTGCAGGGACATGGATGAAGGTGGAAAAGATCATTCTCAGCAAACTAACACAGGATCGGAAAACCAAACACTACATGTTCTCCCTCATAAGTGGGAGTTGAACAATGAGAACACACATGGACACAGGGTGGGGAACATCACACACCAGGGCCTATCAGGGAGTGGGGGGCTAAGGGAGGGATAGCATTAAGAGAAATGCCTTATGTAGATGATGGATTGATGGGTGCAGGAAACCACCATGGCACGTGTATACCTATGTAACAAACCTGCATGTTCTGCACATGTATCCTACAACTTAAAGTATAATAAGAAGAAGAAGAAAGAGAAAAGGAAAAAAAAATGTATTTTCAATTTTCTGAAACTACGCAAACCAAAATTTCCCCTTAAAATATGTAAAAATAAATATTTTATATTAAAAAATGCCAGCATCCAGAAAGTGAAGAGAAAGAATGGATGTTCAAATAGTAGAAAGTAATACTTCAGTAGGCCTGAATCTTACTATGAGAATAAAAAAGAAATGACAGAAGAAATTAATGAGTTAATCAGGGGAGGAGGTTGAGCAAGAAGGTTCCACCAATTATTTCCCCTGCAAAGACACCAATTTAACAATTTTTTACACATAAAAGCACCTTCATAAGAGCCAAAAATCAGGTGAGCACTGACAATACCTGGGTTTAACTTCATATCACTGAAAAAGGCAGTGAAGTGGTACAGAGAATAGTCTTGAATTATTAATGCAACTCCCTGCCTTTCCTCACCATCAGAAAGCATTTTGTTGCAGTTGGGGAGGGAGAGCACAGTAATTATGTAGCATTGAACTCAGTGCAGAAAGCAAAACTGGACCAAGTTCAGCTGATCCACGCCCACAACGGGAGCATTTAAACCAACACCAGCCAGAGAGGAATCGCCAGTCCCAGTGATTGGAACTTGAGTTTCCCAAGTCTCACCACTGCAAGCTGAAGTGCTCTGGGGTTCTAAATAAACTTGAAAGGCAGTCTTGTCCACAAGAACTGCAACACCTAGAGGAGTCCTAGTGTTGAACTGGGCCCAGAGACAGTGGACTACACGGTCACGTGACCTACTGAGACACCAGCCAGGATAGCGAAGGGAATGCTGGCATCACTCCTGCCCTAGCCCCAGGCTGCACAGCTCAAGTTCTTAAAGAGAGCCCTTCCTTCTGCTTGAGAAGAAGGGAGGGAAGACTGGGGGGGTATTTTTATCTTGCTTCTTGCATACTAGCTCCGTCACAGCTGGAAAGGGCAGCAGTTAGAGTCCTGAGGCCCTCTTTCCAGGCCCTAGCTCCCAGATGACATTGCTAGACACATTCTGAGCCAGAAGATAACTTACTACCTTGAAGCAAAGGACCCAATTCTGACAGCATTTATTGCCTTCTAACTGAAGATACCTTAAGTCCCAAATAACCAGCAGCATTACCCAGGTAGTATGTCAAGGGCTTTGGGTAACATTCTGAAACATACTGACTTCATACGAGTCTCAACACATTTCCAGCTGTATTGGGTTTGGAACAAGTGTCCTTCTGCTTGAGAAAAGCAGTGGGTGAGTCACTTACAGCTAGTATCATACTCAATATGGATAAACTGAAAGTCCTTATTGTAAGACCTGGAACATGACAATGATTCCCACTTTCACCACTGTCATTCTACATAATACTGGAAGTCTTATCCAGAGAAATCAGAAAAGAGAAAATCAGAAAAGAGAAAGAAATGAAAGCATCCAAATTAGAATCGAAGAATTATTCTTGTTTGCAGATAATATGATCTTACCTTTGGAAAATCCTAAAGATTCCACAAATACATTAGAATTAATGAACCAATTCAGTAAAATCACAGGATACAAAATCAGTAGCATTTCTATATGCCAACACTGAACAATCTGCAAAGGAAATAAAAAAAGTAATCTTGCAAATAAAATTAAACCTAGGAATTAACTTGTCCAAATAAGTGAAAGATTTCTATAATGAAAACTATAAAGCACTGATGAATGAAGTTGAAGAGAAAGCAAAAAATATATTTGTTGTTCATGTTTCAGAAGAATCAATATTATTAAAATCCATTCCACCCAACGCAATTTACAGATTCAATGTAATTCGTATCATAGTACCAATAACATTCTCCACAGAAATAGAAAAAGAAAATCCTACAATTTATATGGAACCACAAAAGACCCAGAATAGCCAAAGGTATCCTAAGCAAAATGAACAAAAACTGGAGGAATCACATTACCTGACTTCAAATTACACTACTATGGAGCTGTAGTAGCCAGAACAGGATGGTATTGGCATTAACATAGATACATAGATCAATAGAACAGAATACAGAACTCAGAAACAAACCTGCACATCTAGAGGAGACTCTTTTTGATAAAGGTGCCAAGAAAATACACCGGGAAAAAGATAAGCCTGTCAATAAATAGTGCTGAGAAAATTGGATATCTACGCACAGAAAAATGAAACTGGATGCCTCTCTCTTGACATACATAAACCAAATCAAAGTGGGTTGAAGACTTAAATCTAAAACCTCAAACTACTAGAAGAAAATATTGGAAGAAATCTTCAGGACACTGGTCTGGCCAACACTTTTCCCGCAATAGCCCACAAGTGTTGGCAACCAAAACAAAACTGGACGAATGAAAACACAAGAAGTTAAATAGCTTCTGCACAGCAAAGGATACAAGCAAAAGTGAAGAGACGACTCAAATAATGGAAAAAAAAATTTACAAAGTATTCTTGTGACAAAAGATTAATAACCAGAATCTAAAACCACTCTATAGGAAAAAAATAAAATAATCCCATCAAAAAATGGGCAAAAAATTTGAATACACATTTCTCAGAAGAAGACATACAAACAGCTAATAGGAGTATGAAAAGGTGTTCAACATCATTGATCCTAATCAAAAAAATGGAAATCAAAACTACAATGGGATATCATCTCGCCGTAGTTAAAATCATGACGTCATAAAAATTGTTTTCTAAATGAAACAAAGTTAAAGCATCTATGATTGACACTGTTGAAGATAATTAACAATTTTCACTGAGAGAAAATCAGTACTCTACACATAAATAGACACATATTTTCTGTTCAGTGCCTATTAAGAATCCAGTGATCAAAAGTATTTGCTCATTAATTTTATAACCAGACGTAGTGACAAGGGTCAAAAAATCAACAGGACTTGAAAGAACCGTAAAATGAATTTTTCAGAGATGTTCCAAGAGATATTTGAAATCATTGAAAAGAACAGAGCTTCACTGAGCAGCCGAATCTTCCAAATAACAAAAAACATCACAGTAGACCATCAATTTCAAAAGGAAATAAGTGAGTCATATACTATAGCTGATATATAGGATGTAATTTTATATTTTTATATAATGTCATCCTTTAATAAAGTACTTTTTTATTTAAAACTTTCATTCAATTAAATAAATTTAAGTGTGCTTTATTAAAGAAAAAAAGAAAATCGGAATCAGTGGCATTTTCATAAATCTGGCTTTCGGAAAGTGAATCTTGGGGAAATCTTTTTCCCCTACCCTACCCCAACCTACTCCAGAATTTATTTATATCACGTAACTGCCCCTAAAGTCAATATCCCGCCCCAACCAAAAAAGCCCAGGACCAGACAGATTCACAGCTGAATTCTACTGCATGTGCAAAGAAGAGCTAGTATAATTCCTACTGAAACTATGTCAAAAAATTGAAGTGAGAGACTCCTTTCCAGTCATTCTGTGAGGCCAGTATCATCCTGATACTAAAACCTGGAAGAGACAGAAAAAGAAAGAAAACTCCAGGTCAACATTCTTGATAAACATTGATGCAAAAATCCTCAACAAAATACTTGCAAAGCAACTCCAACATCACATCAAAAAAGCTAATCCACCATGATCAAGAAGGTTTTGTTTCCAGAATGAAAGGTTGTTTCAACATACACAAATCAATAAATGTTTTTCATCACATAAACAGAACTAAAGACAGAAGCCGCATAATTATCTCAATAGATGCAGAATAGGCTATCGATAAAACACCCAGTGATATTAAAAACTCTCAATAAAATAGATATTGAAGTAATATACCTAAAAATAATAAGAACCATTTATAACAAAGCCACAGCCAACATCATACTGAATGGGGAAAAGCTGGAAGCATTCCACTTGAAAACTGGCACAAGACAAAGATGTCCTCTCTGATTCAACATAGTACTGGAAGTCCCAGTCAGAGCAATCAGACAAGAGAAAGAAATAAAGGGCATTCAAATAGGAAGCGAAGAAGTCAAATTATATCTGCTTGCAGATGACATGATTCCATATCTAGAAATCTCCATAGTCTCAACCCAAAAGCTCCATTAGCTGATAAAGAACTTCAGAAAATTTGAGGATACACTATCAATGTACAAAAATCACTAACATTCCTATATATCACAATCCAGAGCCAAACCGAGAGCCAAACAGAGAATAAACCCAGTAAGGCAATTTCATTCACAATTGCCACAAAATCAATAAAATGCTTAAGAATACAGGTAACTAGGGAAGTGAAAGATCTCTACAAGGAGAACTACTCAAAGAAATCAGAGAAGACAGAAATGGAGAAACATTTTGCTCACAAATAGGAAGAATCAATATCACTAAAATGACCAAAGTGCCCAAAGCAATTTGCAGATTTAATGCTATTCCTATCAAACCACCATTGACATTCTTGACAGAACTAGATAAAACATTTTTTTAAATTCATCTGGAGCTGGAAAAAAAAAAAAAAAAAGAGCCCAAATAGCCAAGGCAATCCTAAGCAAAAAGAACAAAGCTAGAGATATCATATTACCCAACTTCAAACTATACTACGGGGATACAATAACCAAAACCGCATGGTCCTGTACAAAAGCAGGCACATAGACCAATGGAACAGAATTGAGAGTTCAGAAATAAAGTCTCAAACCTACGACCATCTGACCTTTGAAAAAGATGACAAAAACAAACTATGAGGAAAAGACTCCCTATTCATTAAATGATGCTCTGATAACTGGCTAGTCATAGGCAGAAGATTGAAGCTGGACACCTTTCTTATACCATATACACAAATCAACTCAAAATGGATTTAAAAACTTAAATGCAAAACCCAAAACTATAAAAATCCTGGAAGACAACCTAGAGAGTACCATCCTGGACATAAGAACAAGCAAAGGTTTTATGGCAAAAACCAAAAACAATCACAACAAAAGCATAAGTTGACAAACGGAATATAATTAAACTTAAGAGCTTCTGCATTGCAGAAGAAACTAGCAACAGAGTAAACAGGCAACCTACAGAATGGAAGAAAAGTATTTGCAAACTATGCATCTGGCACAGGTCTAATACCCAGACCCTGTATGGAACTTAAACAATTTACAAGAGAAAACAACCTCATTAAAAAGTGGACAAAGACCTGTAATCCCAGCACTTTGGGAGGCCAAGGTGGGCAGATCACAAAGTCAGGAGATCTAGACCATCCTGGCTAACACGGTGAAATCCCGTCTCTACTAAAAATACAAAAAAAATTGCCGGGCTTGGTGGCAAGCGCCTGTAGTCCCAGCTACTCAGGAGGTTGAGGCAGGGGAATGATGTGAACCTGAGAGGCGGAGCTTGCAGTAAGCCGAGATCACGCCACTGCACTCCAACCTGGGTGACAGACCAAAACTCCGTCTCAAAAAAAAAAAAAAAAGAAAAAGAGTGGACAAAGAACATGAAGAGACACTTTTAAAAACAAGACATATATGCAGTCAACAAGCATATGAAAAAAAGCTGAGTATTACTGATCATTAGAGAAATGTAAGTGAAAACCACAATGAGATATCATCTCACACCTATCAGAATGGCTATTCATAAAAAATAAAAAATAGTAGATACTGGTGAAATTGCAGAGAAAAGGGAATACTTATAAACTGTTGGTGGGAATGTAAATTAATTCAACCATTGTGGAAAGCAGTATGGCAATTCCTCAAAGAACTACTGCAGAACTACCAATCAATCTAGCAATGTTGTTACTGGGTATATACTCAGAGAAATATAAAAAAATTCTACCATCAAGACACACGCACATGAATGTTCACAGCAGAACTATTCACAATAGCAAAGACATGGAGTCAACCTAAATGCCCATCAATGACAGAATAGATAAAGAAAGTGGGATACATACATACCATGGAATACTATGCATAGTCATGAAAAAGATTATGTCTTTTTGCAGGAACACAGATGAAACTGGAGGCTATTATTCTTGGCAAACTAACTCAGGAATAGAAAACCAAACACCACATGTTCCCATTTATAAGTGGGAGCTAAATGATAAAAACTCATGAACACTAAAAAGGGAACAACAGATACTGGGTTCTACTTGAGGGTGAAGGGTAGAAAGAGGGAGAGGATCAGAAAAAAATAACTATTGGGTACTATGTTTAACACCTGAGTGATGAAATCATCTGTACAACAAACCCGCATGACACGAGTTTACCTACGTAATAAACCTTCACATTTACCTCCAAACCTAAAACAAAAGTTGAAAGAAAAGAAAAAACAATTTAGTATTGTCACACTTCTGACGATGTTTCAGAAATCGCATATTCATTTTTTTATGTTTAAGGTGTAATGTTGAATAGCAAATAGTCAAAAAAGGATTATCTAGTATTAGTAAAGGGAAACATTTAATGTACAGTCTTTCATATTTATACTTATCTATAAAAGTGATAGGTTAATATTTTCAAAACAAGGATCAAACAAGTTTTTGAATTTTATTACTTCATTATATTTATTGGCTAATCTCCATTAAAGAGATTGGCATCATAATTTTAAATGAATATGCTAAAATTTTAATAAATATGCTAAAATTTAATCCATCCCTGAAGATTGACATGTGGATGTTGTTTCCAATATTCAGATATTATAAACAACATCATCATGACCTTGTAACACAAATTGTGGTTCATTTGTCCAATTATTTCTATATTACATTTCGGGAAAGAAATTCCTGGGTTAAATGTATGAATATTTTGAAGATCTTTTCTAACATGGGAAAAACATGCCAATTTGCTGGTATACTAGCTGTGTATATGACTTTGCCCATTTTCCTACTTTTCACAATAAAAACCTGTTTCACTTTTTAAATTGTGGAAACAATATTGATCTTGATCTGAATCCATTATAGGTAGGCATGTTCATTATATCCCACAACCAGAAAACAAAAAGAAACAAAACACTTTTCACTGAGTAATAAACTATAAATAATTGGGTCATTCTGTTTAATTCTAGGCTCCAAACTTAATAAAATACCAGGCATTTTCCCATAAATATATAGTTCCTAAATGAGACAACGCTTTTCTTTATTTTGCTTAGCTTTTATCTAAAGATATGATACGACCTTATTGGTTATGATGATGTTGTAGGAAAATTGTTCACCATAAATGGACTAACTGTTAACACAGTAAATTTGATAATTTGCTTTTTTTTTTTAATTCAGCTACTATGTTTGTGTTTATTTTTTAAAATTTGGTGAGCAGCGCTTTTAAATCCTCAACTTCTGTTCACTATTTTCAAAGCAAACTTCTTTGTTTTGTAAATGTTTTTGTCTCTATATCTTTCTTTTCTTGATAATGTCGGTCTCACAAGTTAAAACAATTTTTCAATTTTAAAATAGTCACATATTGCGCAGGGGGCGGAGCAAGATGGCCAAATAGGAACAGCTCCAGTCTCCACTCCCAGCGCAAGCGACACAGAAGACCGGTGATTTCTGCATTTTCAACTGAGGTACTGGGTTCATCTCACTGGGGAGTGCCGGACCATCAGTGCTGGTCAGCTGCTGCAGCCCGACCAGGGAGAGCTGAAGCAGGGCAAGGCATTGCCTCACCTGGGAAGCGCAAGGGGGAAGGGAATCCCTTTTCCTAGCCAGGGGAATTGAGAAACACAACACCTGGAAAATCGGGTAACTCCCACCCCAATACTGCGCTTTAAGCAAACAGGCACACCAGGAGATCATATCCCACACCTGGCCGGGAGGGTCCCACGCCCACGGAGCCTCCCTCATTGCTAGCACAGCAGTCTGTGATCTACCGGCAAGGCAGCAGCGAGGCTGGGGGAGGGGCGCCCGCCATTGCTGAGGCTTAAGTAGGTAAACAAAGCTGCTGGAAAGCTCCAACTGGGTGGAGCTCACAGCAGCTCAAGGAAACCTGCCTGTCTCTGTAGAATCCACCTCTGGGGACAGGGCACAGCTACACAACAACAACAACAACAACAAAAAAGCAGCAGAAGCCTCTGCAGACGCAAACGACTCTGTCTGACAGCTTTGAAGAGAGCAGTGGATCTCCCAACACGGAGGTTGAGATCTGAGAAGGGACAGACTGCCTGCTCAAGTGGGTCCCTGACCCCTGAGTAGCCTAACTGGGAGACATCCCCCACTAGGGGCAGTCTGACACCCCACACCTCACAGGGTGGAGTACACCCCTGAGAGGAAGCTTCCAAAGCAAGAATCAGACAGCTACACTCGCTGCTGATACCCAGGCAAACAGGGTCTGGAGTGGACCTCAAGCAATCTCCAACAGACCTACAGCTGAGGGTCCTGACTGTTAGAAGGAAAACTATCAAACAGGAAGGACACCTACACCAAAACCCCATCAGTACATCACCATCATCAAAGACCAGAGGCAGATAAAACCACAAAGATGGGGAAAAAGCAGGGCAGAAAAGCTGGAAATTCAAAAAATAAGAGCACATCTCCCCCGGCAAAGGAGCGCAGCTCATCGCCAGCAACGGATCAAAGCTGGACGGAGAATGACTTTGATGAGATGAGAGAAGAAGGCTTCAGTCCATCAAATTTCTCAGAGCTAAAGGAGGAATTACGTACCCAGCGCAAAGAAACTAAAAATCTTGAAAAAAAAGTGGAAGAATTGACGGCTAGAGTAATTAATGCAGAGAAGGTCCTAAACGAAATGAAAGAGATGAAAACCATGACACGAGAAATACGTGACAAATGCACAAGCTTCAGTAACCGACTCGATCAACTGGAAGAAAGAGTATCAGCGATTGAGGATCAAATGAATGAAATGAAGCGAGAAGAGAAACCAAAAGAAAAAAGAAGAAAAAGAAATGAACAAAGCCTGCAAGAAGTATGGGATTATGTAAAAAGACCAAATCTACGTCTGATTAGGGTGCCTGAAAGTGAGGGGGAAAATGGAACCAAGTTGGAAAACACTCTTCAGGATATCATCCAGGAGAACTTCCCCAACCTAGTAGGGCAGGCCAACATTCAAATCCAGGAAATACAGAGAACGCCACAAAGATACTCCTCGAGAAGAGCAACTCCAAGACACATAATTGCCAGATTCACCAAAGTTGAAATGAAGGAAAAAATCTTAAGGGCAGCCAGAGAGAAAGGTCGGGTTACCCACAAAGGGAAGCCCATCAGACTCACAGCAGATCTCTCGGCAGAAACTCTCCAAGCCAGAAGAGAGTGGGGGCCAATATTCAACATTCTTAAAGAAAAGAATTTTCAACCCAGAATTTCATATCCAGCCAAACTAAGTTTCATAAGTGAAGGAGAAATAAAATCCTTTACAGATAAGCAAATGCTTAGAGATTTTGTCACCACTAGGCCTGCCTTACAAGAGACCCTGAAGGAAGCACTCAACATGGAAAGGAACAACCGGTACCAGCCATTGCAAAAACATGCCAAAATGTAAAGACCATCGAGGCTAGGAAGAAACTGCATCAACTAACGAGCAAAATAACCAGTTAATATCATAATGGCAGGATCAAGTTCACACATAACAATCTTAACCTTAAATGTAAATGGACTAAATGCTCCAATGAAAAGACACAGACTGGCAAACTGGATAAAGAGTCAAGACCCATCAGTCTGCTGTATTCAGGAGACCCATCTCACACGCAGAGACATACATAGGCTCAAAATAAAGGGATGGAGGAAGATTTACCAAGCAAATGGAGAACAAAAAAAAGCAGGGGTTGCAATCCTAGTCTCTGATAAAACAGACTTTAAACCATCAAAGATCAAAAGAGACAAAGAAGGCCATTACATAATGGTAAAGGGATCAATTCAACAGGAAGAGCTAACTATCCTAAATATATATGCACCCAATACAGGAGCACCCAGATTCATAAAGCAAGTCCTTAGAGACTTACAAAGAGACTTAGACTCCCATACAATAATAATGGGAGACTTCAACACTCCACTGTCAACATTAGACAGATCAACAAGACAGAAAGTTAACAAGGATATCCAGGAATTGAACTCATCTCTGCAGCAAGCAGACCTAATAGACATCTATAGAACTCTCCACCCCAAATCAACAGAATATACATTCTTCTCAGCACCACATCATACTTACTCCAAAATTGACCATATAATTGGAAGTAAAGCACTCCTCAGCAAATGTACAAGAACAGAAATTATAACAAACTGTCTCTCAGACCACAGTGCAATCAAATTAGAACTCAGGACTAAGAAACTCAATCAAAACCGCTCCACTACATGGAAACTGAACAACCTGCTCCTGAATGACTACTGGGTACATAACGAAATGAAGGCAGAAATAAAGATGTTCTTTGAAACCAATGAGAACAAAGATACAACATACCAGAATCTCTGGGACACATTTAAAGCAGTGTGTAGAGGGAAATTTATAGCACTAAATGCCCACAAGAGAAAGCAGGAAAGATCTAAAATTGACACTCTAACATCGCAATTAAAAGAACTAGAGAAGCAAGAGCAAACACATTCCAAAGCTAGCAGAAGGCAAGAAATAACTAAGATCAGAGCAGAACTGAAGGAGATAGAGACACAAAAACCCTCCAAAATATCAATGAATCCAGGAGTTGGTTTTTTGAAAAGATCAACAAAATTGACAGACCACTAGCAAGACTAATAAAGAAGAAAAGAGAGAAGAATCAAATCGACGCAATTAAAAATGAAAAAGGGGATATCACCACCGACCCCACAGAAATACAAACTACCATCAGAGAATACTATAAACACCTCTACGCAAATAAACTGGAAAATCTAGAAGAAATGGATAATTTCCTGGACACTTACACTCTTCCAAGACTAAACCAGGAAGAAGTTGAATCCCTGAATAGACCAATAGTAGGCTCTGAAATTGAGGCAATAATTAATAGCCTACCAACCAAAAAAAGTCCAGGACCAGATGGATTCACAGCTGAATTCTACCAGAGGTACAAGGAGGAGTTGGTACCATTCCTTCTGAAACTATTCCAATCAATAGAAAAAGAGGGAATCCTCCCTAACTCATTTTATGAGGCCAACATCATCCTGATACCAAAGCCTGGCAGAGATACAACAAAAAAAGAGAATTTTAGACCAATATCCCTGATGAACATCGATGCAAAAATCCTCAATAAAATACTGGCAAACCGGATTCAGCAACACATCAAAAAGCTTATCCACCATGATCAAGTGGGCTTCATCCCTGGGATGCAAGGCTGGTTCAACATTCGCAAATCAATAAACATAATCCAGCATATAAACAGAACCAAAGACAAGAACCACATGATTATCTCAATAGATGCAGAAAAGGCTTTTGACAAAATTCAACAGCCCTTCATGCTAAAAACGCTCAATAAATTCGGTATTGATGGAACGTACCTCAAAATAATAAGAGCTATTTATGACAAACCCACAGCCAATATCATACTGAATGGGCAAAAACTGGAAGCATTCCCTTTGAAAACTGGCACAAGACAGGGATGCCCTCTCTCACCACTCCTATTCAACATAGTGTTGGAAGTTCTGGCTAGGGCAATTAGGCAAGAGAAAGAAATCAAGGGTATTCAGTTAGGAAAAGAAGAAGTCAAATTGTCCCTGTTTGCAGATGACATGATTGTATATTTAGAAAACCCCATTGTCTCAGCCCAAAATCTCCTTAAGCTGATAAGCAACTTCAGCAAAGTCTCAGGATACAAAATTAATGTGCAAAAATCACAAGCATTCTTATACACCAATAACAGACAAACACAGAGCCAAATCATGAATGAACTTCCATTCACAATTGCTTCAAAGAGAATAAAATACCTAGGAATCCAACTTACAAGGGATGTAAAGGACCTCTTCAAGGAGAACTACAAACCACTGCTCAGTGAAATAAAAGAGGACACAAACAAATGGAAGAACATACCATGCTCATGGATAGGAAGAATCAATATCGTGAAAATGGCCATACTGCCCAAGGTAATTTATAGATTCAATGCCATCCCCATCAAGCTACCAATGAGTTTCTTCACAGAATTGGAAAAAACTGCTTTAAAGTTCATATGGAACCAAAAAAGAGCCCGCATCTCCAAGACAATCCTAAGTCAAAAGAACAAAGCTGGAGGCATCACGCTACCTGACTTCAAACTATACTACAAGGCTACAGTAACCAAAACAGCATGGTACTGGTACCAAAACAGAGATATAGACCAATGGAACAGAACAGAGTCCTCAGAAATAATACCACACATCTACAGCCATCTGATCTTTGACAAACCTGAGAAAAACAAGAAATGGGGAAAGGATTCCCTATTTAATAAATGGTGCTGGGAAAATTGGCTAGCCATAAGTAGAAAGCTGAAACTGGATCCTTTCCTTACTCCTTATACGAAAATTAATTCAAGATGGATTAGAGACTTAAATGTTAGACCTAATACCATAAAAACCCTAGAGGAAAACCTAGGTAGTACCATTCAGGACATAGGCATGGGCAAAGACTTCATGTCTAAAACACCAAAAGCAACGGCAGCAAAAGCCAAAATTGACAAATGGGATCTCATTAAACTAAAGAGCTTCTGCACAGCAAAAGAAACTACCATCAGAGTGAACAGGCAACCTACAGAATGGGAGAAAATTTTTGCAATCTACTCATCTGACAAAGGGCTAATATCCAGAACCTACAAAGAACTCCAACAAATTTACAAGAAAAAAACAAACAACCCCATCAAAAAGTGGGCAAAGGATATGAATAGACATTTCTCAAAAGAAGACATTCATACAGCCAACAAACACATGAAAAAATGCTCATCATCACTGGCCATCAGAGAAATGCAAATCAAAACCACAATGAGATACCATCTCACACCAGTTAGAATGGCGATCATTCAAAAGTCAGGAAACAACAGGTGCTGGAGAGGATGTGGAGAAATAGGAACACTTTTACACTGTTGGTGGGATTGTAAACTAGTTCAACCATTATGGAAAACAGTATGGCGATTCCTCAAGGATCTAGAACTAGATGTACCATATGACCCAGCCATCCCATTACTGGGTATATACCCAAAGGATTATAAATTATGCTGCTATAAAGACACATGCACACGTATGTTTATTGCAGCACTATTCACAATAGCAAAGACTTGGAATCAACCCAAATGTCCATCAGTGACAGATTGGATTAAGAAAATGTGGCATATATACACCATGGAATACTATGCAGCCATAAAAAAGGATGAGTTTGTGTCCTTTGTAGGGACATGGATGCAGCTGGAATCCATCATTCTTAGCAAACTATCACAAGAACAGAAAACCAAACACCGCATGTTCTCACTCATAGGTGGGAACTGAACAATGAGATCACTTGGACTCGGGAAGGGGAACATCACACACCGGGGCCTATCATGGGGAGGGGGGCGGGGGGAGGGATTGCATTGGGAGTTATACCTGATGTAAATGACGAGTTGATGGGTGCAGCACACCAACAAGGCACAAGTATACATATGTAACAAACCTGCACGTTATGCACATGTACCCTACAACTTACAGTATAATAATAATAAATAAATTTAAAAAAAAAAAAAAAAAAAAAAA
>NC_037672.1:81722904-81723144 GCF_003255815.1 Theropithecus gelada | reverse complement strand
AAAAAAAAAAAAAAAAAAAAGGAACACGCTCCTGAAAAACTAATGGGCAAAAAGAGAAATTTAAAGGAAAATTAGGAAAATATCTTGAGACAAATGACTACTAAAACATAACATATCAAAACATGTGGTATGCAATAAAAGCAGCTCTAAGAAGGAAGTTTATAACAATAAGTGACTATATTAAAAAAGAAGAAAGACTTCAAAAATAAATGGATAAAAGTTATCCAACAGAGTTAGAAA
>NC_037672.1:81509123-81718541 GCF_003255815.1 Theropithecus gelada | reverse complement strand
CTGTGTTGAGGACTCTTCTTTCATTATTTCTTCATGGAATGTTCTATGGACAATGTTTTATAGATGCTCATCACCTCAAGTTCATTTTTGTTGAGCCCTAAATATTTCTTGCCGTTTCATTTATTCTGAATATTAAGTCTTTATTTGCAATATGTAATGGTCAGCGACCAGATGTTGCCTGAGTATACTGCTAATCATAGACAGGAAACTGAATTTCTCCCTTTCCCATTAAGTCCACAATTATTCTATATGTGTTCTCTTTTGGATTGATACTATGAGACAGTTTTGAATTTTTTTTAATTATGTAGACATTTATTGAAAGTGACTATAATGATGAGTATATCTCTCCTTACTTTTCCTTTTTCCCTTTATCTTCCCATTTAATAGTCCACAGATTCCTGTCATTTTTACTTCTTAAATGCGCCTCACATCATTTTCTTGAGTCAAGTCTCATTGTTACTAAGTTAGTTTAATGTTATATAATTTTCACTTCAAGAATTGCAAGTCTTGGCAAGATGGCCGAATAGGAACAGCTCCAGTCTTCAACTCCCAGCGCCAGCGACACAGAAGACCGGTGATTTCGGCATTTTCAACTGAGGTACTGGGTTCATCTCACTGGGGAGTGCCGGACGATCGGTACTGGTCAGCTGCTGCAGCCCGACCAGCGAGAGCTGAAGCAGGGCGAGGCATTGCCTCACCTGAGAAGCGCAAGGGGGAAGGGAATCCCTTTTCCTAGCCAGGGGAACTGAGACACACAACACCTGGAGAATCGGGTAACTCCCACCCCAATACTGCGCTTTGAGCAAACAGGCACACCAGGAGATCATATCCCACACCTGGCCGGGAGGGTCCCACACCCACGGAGCCTCCCTCATTGCTATTACAGCAGTCTGTGATCTACCGGCAAGGCAGCAGCGAGGCTGGGGGAGGGGCGCCCGCCATTGCTGAGGCTTAAGTAGGTAAACAAAGCTGCTGGGAAGCTCGAACTGGGTGGAGCTCACAGCAGCTCAAGGAAACCTGCCTGTCTCTGTAGACTCCACCTCTGGGGGCAGGGCACAGAAAACAATAACAAAGCAGCAGACACCTCTGCAGACGCAAACGACTCTGTCTGACAGCTTTGAAGAGAGCAGTGGATCTCCCAACACGGAGGTTGAGATCTGAGAAGGGACAGACTCCCTGCTCAAGCGGGTCCCTGACCCCTGAGTAGCCTAACTGGGAGACATCCCCCACTAGGGGCAGTCTGACACCCCACACCTCACAGGGTGGAGTACACCCCTGAGAGGAAGCTTCCAAAGCAAGAATCAGACAGGTACACTTGCTGTTCAGAAATATTCTATCTTCTGCAGCCTCTGCTGCTGTTACCCAGGCAAACAGGGTCTGGAGTGGACCTCAAGCAATCTCCAACAGACCTACAGCTGAGGGTCCTGACTGTTAGAAGGAAAACTATCAAACAGGAAGGACACCTACACCAAAACCCCATCAGTACATCACCATCATCAAAGACCAGAGGCAGATAAAACCACAAAGATGGGGAAAAAGCAGGGCAGAAAAGCTGGAAATTCAAAAAACAAGAGCGCATCTCCCCCGGCAAAGGAGCGCAGCTCATCGCCAGCAACGGATCAAAGCTGGACGGAGAATGACTTTGACGAGATGAGAGAAGAAGGCTTCAGTCCATCAAATTTCTCAGAGCTAAAGGAGGAATTACGTACCCAGCGCAAAGAAACTAAAAATCTTGAAAAAAAAGTGGAAGAATTGACGGCTAGACTAATTAATGCAGAGAAGGTCATAAACGAAATGAAAGAGATGAAAACCATGACACGAGAAATACGTGACAAATGCACAAGCTTCAGTAACCGACTCGATCAACTGGAAGAAAGAGTATCAGCGATTGAGGATCAAATGAATGAAATGAAGCGAGAAGAGAAACCAAAAGAAAAAAGAAGAAAAAGAAATGAACAAAGCCTGCAAGAAGTATGGGATTATGTAAAAAGACCAAATCTACGTCTGATTGGGGTGCCTGAAAGTGAGGGGGAAAATGGAACCAAGTTGGAAAACACTCTTCAGGATATCATCCAGGAGAACTTCCCCAACCTAGTAGGGCAGGCCAACATTCAAATCCAGGAAATACAGAGAACGCCACAAAGATACTCCTCGAGAAGAGCAACTCCAAGACACATAATTGCCAGATTCACCAAAGTTGAAATGAAGGAAAAAATCTTAAGGGCAGCCAGAGAGAAAGGTCGGGTTACCCACAAAGGGAAGCCCATCAGACTCACAGCAGATCTCTCGGCAGAAACTCTCCAAGCCAGAAGAGAGTGGGGGCCAATATTCAACATTCTTAAAGAAAAGAATTTTAAACCCAGAATTTCATATCCAGCCAAACTAAGTTTCATAAGTGAAGGAGAAATAAAATCCTTTACAGATAAGCAAATGCTTAGAGATTTTGTCACCACTAGGCCTGCCTTACAAGAGACCCTGAAGGAAGCACTCAACATGGAAAGGAACAACCGGTACCAGCCATCTCAAAAACATGCCAAAATGTAAAGACCATCGAGGCTAGGAAGAAACTGCATCAACTAACGAGCAAAATAACCAGTTAATATCATAATGGCAGGATCAAGTTCACACATAACAATATTAACCTTAAATGTAAATGGACTAAATGCTCCAATGAAAAGACACAGACTGGCAAACTGGATAAAGAGTCAAGACCCATCAGTCTGCTGTATTCAGGAGACCCATCTCACACGCAGAGACATACATAGGCTCAAAATAAAGGGATGGAGGAAGATTTACCAAGCAAATGGAGAACAAAAAAAAGCAGGGGTTGCAATCCTAGTCTCTGATAAAACAGACTTTAAACCATCAAAGATCAAAAGAGACAAAGAAGGCCATTACATAATGGTAAAGGGATCAATTCAACAGGAAGAGCTAACTATCCTAAATATATATGCACCCAATACAGGAGCACCCAGATTCATAAAGCAAGTCCTTAGAGACTTACAAAGAGACTTAGACTCCCATACAATAATAATGGGAGACTTCAACACTCCATTGTCAACATTAGACAGATCAACGAGACAGAAAGTTAACAAGGATATCCAGGAATTGAACTCATCTCTGCAGCAAGCAGACCTAATAGACATCTATAGAACTCTCCACCCCAAATCAACAGAATATACATTCTTCTCAGCACCACATCGTACTTATTCCAAAATTGACCACGTAATTGGAAGTAAAGCACTCCTCAGCAAATGTACAAGAACAGAAATTATAACAAACTGTCTCTCAGACCACAGTGCAATCAAACTAGAACTCAGGACTAAGAAACTCAATCAAAACCGCTCAACTACATGGAAACTGAACAACCTGCTCCTGAATGACTACTGGGTACATAACGAAATGAAGGCAGAAATAAAGATGTTCTTTGAAACCAATGAGAACAAAGATACAACATACCAGAATCTCTGGGACACATTTAAAGCAGTGTGTAGAGGGAAATTTATAGCACTAAATGCCCACAAGAGAAAGCAGGAAAGATCAAAAATTGACACTCTAACATCGCAATTAAAAGAACTAGAGAAGCAAGAGCAAACACATTCCAAAGCTAGCAGAAGGCAAGAAATAACTAAGATCAGAGCAGAACTGAAGGAGATAGAGACACAAAAAACCCTCCAAAAAATCAATGAATCCAGGAGTTGGTTTTTTGAAAAGATCAACAAAATTGACAGACCACTAGCAAGACTAATAAAGAAGAAAAGAGAGAAGAATCAAATCGACGCAATTAAAAATGATAAAGGGGATATCACCACCGACCCCACAGAAATACAAACTACCATCAGAGAATACTATAAACACCTCTACGCAAATAAACTGGAAAATCTAGAAGAAATGGATAATTTCCTGGACACTTACACTCTTCCAAGACTAAACCAGGAAGAAGTTGAATCCCTGAATAGACCAATAGCAGGCTCTGAAATTGAGGCAACAATTAATAGCCTACCAACCAAAAAAAGTCCAGGACCAGATGGATTCACAGCTGAATTCTACCAGAGGTACAAGGAGGAGTTGGTACCATTCCTTCTGAAACTATTCCAATCAATAGAAAAAGAGGGAATCCTCCCTAACTCATTTTATGAGGCCAACATCATCCTGATACCAAAGCCTGGCAGAGATACAACAAAAAAAGAGAATTTTAGACCAATATCCCTGATGAACATCGATGCAAAAATCCTCAATAAAATACTGGCAAACCGGATTCAACAACACATCAAAAAGCTTATCCACCATGATCAAGTGGGCTTCATCCCTGGGATGCAAGGCTGGTTCAACATTCGCAAATCAATAAACATAATCCAGCATATAAACAGAACCAAAGACAAGAACCACATGATTATCTCAATAGATGCAGAAAAGGCTTTTGACAAAATTCAACAGCCCTTCATGCTAAAAACGCTCAATAAATTCGGTATTGATGGAACGTACNGTATACATATGTAACAAACCTGCACGTTATGCACATGTACCCTACAACTTAAAGTATAATAATAATAAATAAATTTAAAAAAAAATAGTCACATATTTAATTGCTACATATTTCAGCATACATTTATGGGTTAATGCTCCCTTTGTGTTCCTTGTTTTGCAATGTATATGTCCTATCTCTATTTCTGTTTTTATTAGCTGTGTTCTTTAAATTGCTAAGATTGGCTCTCAATCAAAAATGTTGCTATTTAATACAACATGTGGTGCTAATTTTGTCTGCATTTTATCATTCTGATTTTTTCTTTTATTATTATTTATTTATTTATTGTTTTTTTTTTAAATAGAGATACGGTTTCATTCTGTTGCTCAGGCTGTAGTGCAGTGCCATCATCACTGGCCCCCTGTAGCCTCAATCTCTCAGACTCAATTGATACTCCCACCTCTGCCTCCTGAATAGCTGACACTACAGGTATGTGCCACCACACCTAGCTAACTTTCTATTTTTATTTTTAGTACAGGCAAGGTCTCACCAAGTTGCTTATGCTGGTCTTGAATTCTTGAGCTCAAGTGACCCTCCTGCTTCAGCTTCCCAAGTTGCTGGGATTAAAAATGGGAGCCACTGCGCCTGGCCTGTTCCTTTTATTGCCAGGTAGTTTAAAACTATTTGCAGTCAAATTTATCATTACACATTCTTGTATTACATTTTCTTGCCTTAGGAAACCATTTTAATGCTAAAATTAAAAAATTTGTTCATCAAATTTCTAACACATTGATGATTTTTTTAATATTTAAACCATTAATTCATCTAGATTTCAGCCTAAGGAGAAGTGATTCAAATACCAGCTTTCCCTATTATTAGTTCAAAGTTTGAACAAATTCAGTGATCTTTGCGCTTCACTTTCTCACTTTTAAAAGGAGTTTAATATAATTGAGCTTATTCAGGGTTCACAGACATTAAATTAGATAATGTATATACATGGTTTAACAGACTTTCTGCTGTTTGTAAATAATAAATGACAAAGAGGATTCATACATAATGAGATGGAATCATACATAATGAGATGTTTTGATCTATTATTTAGCAAAGATATTTAACATAGAAGTTTAATTATTTGGACATTTCAAGTAATATTTAATGTCAGAACACAAATGAATACAGGCTTGGAAGTAACTTCATCAAAATGTTTTCAGTGGTATTTGAAAAAGAATGAAAAGTGAAGCAGTGGTCATAAATACTGCACATGCAGAGAATATTCCCATTCATGGAAGCTACTTTGGCTTGTGGAGTTTTAATCTTTGTTCTTCCACTATGTTTAATGGAAAGATGCAATAAATAACAAATGATTAACCATGATAACAGATCAACAAGCAAAAATAAACACAAAAATGGTACAAGATGGAATGTTTCTCTTCACTATCCTTCAAGTAGTTTCAGATTTAGATTACTTCTAGGTATCCAAGAATCTTAGCTATCACCACAAATATCTAAATTGCTTTCTCACAGGTTCTACAAAGCACTCTCTTTACTTTATCTAGTCATTTTAGATGGCACCTCATTGAATTTTTCCTAGCCAATTTACTTTCTGCAAAGCTCACATTTCTCTTACAATGGAGAAATTTCTTTAACTCTACTCTTTCAACTTTAGCTTAATAGCATGAGAGCTTTCTTTAAGTTTCACTGTCAGCAGAATAGCACAAATTTAACATTTATGTGATCCATTTCTACTAAATAGTAGAAGAGAAAGTGTTATGCCAAGGGCAAAGTGGGTATTAATTTTCTGTATGGTTTATACAATTACTTGAATGCATCCCTAAAGAAAATTAATATAATGATTAAACCTAATTAGCTTCAACTTATACATAACTATAGCATGAGTTACTTCTATGATGCAGAAAAATAGGTTGTAGTGAAAATAAGCCATGGAAGTTAGAATACTCATCTGGCACACAAAGAATCTAAAGTATGATAAGAATAACATGAGACAAAATTCACGTTTATTACAATAAATATACATATCCATATTTAACTTTTTAAAAATAGTAAAAGAGGGAATAGTCAAACATTCACTAATAATAGGACTCTCTAAAGATCAAATGTTGCACTAATACTCTGGTAAATCTTCCAGACTGTCTCAACACAATTACACATCTACACAAGTACATACACACAAACCCACGTGGAAGTTTCATTTCACTCATTTAGATTTAAAATCTCTTTTTTCATTTAACTTTAAATTACCACCATATTTTCTTGCCATTTCTTTAATAAACATTTAATAAACATTTGCCACAATGGTATGTTACTTAATAAACATTTGCCACAGTGGCATGTTACTTATGTTCTAAACAAAAATTTATAAAACAATCATTGTTGTTTTCTTGTTGAGCTTATATTTTGATGGAGAAGACAGACAATGAAAAAATAGACAAATAAATAACCTATATATTTATGTTTAGATATAAATATGGATATCATCATAAATCATTAAGAAAACTATAAATAAAAGACAATAATCAAGAGTTGAATGGGATACCCAGTAAAATAAGGTAGTTAAAATGGTATGCTACAGGTAGCATTTGTGCTGGGCTTTCAGTATCACATAGCAGCATTCTAAGAATAAGGAAACATATATGAAGACCCTAAATGGCAAAAGCTTTATTTTGGAGAAACAATTTAAAAATGCTAATTCCAGGGTATAGTGGGAAAGAAGACATAACAAAATGTTGTAGAGACAGGCAGAAATCAAATCATTCAGATAACCTTTTTTTTTTTTTTTTTTAGTATTCTAATAAGATCGAAGAAGTTGAATTAAGGCTAATTTTGAACTTTTTTTTGTTCAATAGAATATAATAAAAGTAATACTAAGGCTTTTTGTAGGTTGATTGCTTAAAGACCCTGTCACTACAATTTTCACTCATGAATCTAGTTGTCATATAAGAAATTCTACTACCCTGAAAGTACCATACTGTGGGAAAGCTCAAACTAACAGCATGAAGAGGCCACATAGAGGAACACGGAAACATTGGACATGAGAGTGAAGTCATCTAGGATGTTTCGGCCTAGCTCAGTCATCAGCTTGATGCAGCCTTTTGAAGGGCTGCAGCTGGCAATAAATTAAGCATAACCACCCAGCCAATTCCTGTTCCAACACAAAATAAATAAGTAAAATTTTTAAAAAGTAAATAAAATAAACCAAAAAACATTAAAACTAAAACATAAAAACAGCCTCCTAGCCAATCTCTGCTCAAAATTCTTGACAAGGAAGGTTATAAAAAACAAGCAAATGGTTATCTTACATGATGAAATTTAAAGACGATTAATTACACAGCATTAAATAAAATAAAAAATAAACATATCTCATAATATAGTATAGCATTAAATAAAAGGATATGACATGATATAATATAGTTTCAGATTGTGAGATTATTTGTTCACCTTTCCTAACCAAATATTTTTGATGGGATCTCCCAAGTTACCAATATAATATCGAATCATGAAATAATAGATTGACAATTAAACGGGTGCAATTAATGATGCAGCTCTTTTTTCACCAGTGAGAAACTATAAATAATATTACTGACAGTTTCTTGTTAATAAGTCTCTTCAACTACCAGCACTAGATGTATTTAAGCATTAACTATCATGTTGTCAAAATAAAAGTTTTAAAGATTTTGTTAAATTGTCCTTGTTAACTCATAAAAGAGAACTATATATGTCTTTGAAATGTGGCACAGTATTTGTAATATTATATTCTCAGTTGTAACAAAGCTTACTATGCTCTTTTCTAAAATACTGTTCTTAGACAATAAATATAGAAGCTCATTGTAATGGTGATTTTTCTCTATTTGTAATCAATTATGTTTTTAGTGCCTTGCAACAGTACCTTAAAATTTTGTCTGAAATATCTGTGTTCTCCTAAATGCCTTCTTTCTATTACCCATTTTATAAAAACACTACAAACAGTAACCAAAAAAGTAGCAAGTATAAGAATATATCGGTATTTTTTCTGCTTCTATTGTTAAACTTCCCCATTTTCTTCTTAATAAATGCTGACATTCATTGGGTTACAGTTATAAATATCCTGACTTTATATTATTAATAATTTTATTAAACTCATTAAATTTATACTGTTTCTTTCAGCCAATGAATTTATTTCATGTAAGAAATAAAGATACAAACTATAAAATAATTATTGAAATTGTATAATTTTAGAAAAATAATCAAAAATTAAAGTCAAAATTATTATTTTGAAAATGAAGAATACACAGAAAATTTATATAACCAAGATAAATTTATAATTGGAATGTTATGAAATAGGAAGAAAATTACTTTCCACATAACATATTTTGTATTAATACTTCACTTGAATAGCTATTGATTGTATGTTTCATTTTATTATTTGCTATGCACTCATTTTTATTCAGCTCCATCTAGTATTACCCTAGATGTTACTATATTATGCTTCCATTCTGTTTGCACCAAAGATTAAACTTTACTAATACCACAGATAAAAAGATACTAATCTCATGTAAGTGTATGCAAATGTTCCACATGTTTTTGAAATTAGAAGATTTCCTATCATACAAATACATAAAATTGTTGAAATCTCTTTTTGCAAGTTCGGTGTTCTTAGAGAGGAAAATGCACTCTCCCCAACCTGTGGAGAGGAAAACCCATTTCTTCCCAACGTATGGAATCTACATCCAGTCTCAGAGGATCCTCAAATATTTGACCAAGGATCATCTCTGCCATAGGTCCTAGGGTTGTTTTATGTAAGGTCATTTATTAATCATGCACAGTTCTGCTGTAGCAATTGTGCTCTTAGGGAATGTATATTAGCATAAAATTACTATCAACAAAAAAAGTGTTAGGAGATAGAGGTCTTCATCATTGAAATAATAAAATTAAATTTTCTCGAAAATTTTTAAAATTTCCCATTAATGTGAATGTAGCTAAAAAGTGAGTTAGGTGAGTAGGAATACAGCTTAATATATCCGTAATATGAATTGACCTAGTTTTGCCTAAGGGAAATGGTCTTTATTTTCTCTCAACAGCAGCATTATTTTAATTACATATTGTCTTACATATTAGTATTAACTTTTCAGTTATTGTCTTTATATGAAAAATGAAAACAACTACTTACAGTTTGTGTTGCTGGAAACAACTTTACTTTTTTTCTATATACCTAGAGCTAATTACATTCATGATTATATTAATATGTAACGCAGAGCTGTTCTAGGAGGAGTGCTAAAGTACAATTCAATTAACCTCATGAAAGCTCAGCAACAAGAAAATTTCTTATGCTAACTAACAGTGTGGTCTGTTACTAACATTGATGGATATGAAACTACAGATACATGGCAGATAAACCCTACAGTAATCCTTAATGATGACTGCCTATTGGTGTTCATGTTTTGTATAATCCCTTCTGTTTGGGCGTGATTGGAACCTGTGACTTGTTCTTAGCCAATAGAAAATGGCAATGATGTAGGAATATCTCTCCCATATCTATGTTACATTTTATAACAAAGGTGATGAGATATCACTCCTATGATGCTATTATGTTCTGTAAATCTCTGTCACTAGAGTTGCTCATGCTCCCTGCTGGCTCTGAAGAAGCAAGCCGTTGTGTTGTGAATTACCTACAGAGAAGCTTCCAAGGCAAAATCTGCAGGCTACCTGTAAGAGCTGAAGGTCTCAATCTTACAGTCACAATGTAATCAATTCTGCTAACAACCTCAATGGACTTGGAAAGGGAATTTTTTTCCAGTGGATCCTTCAGTTGAGAATGTAGCCTGTGTAACACAGTGATCATGACATTCTGAACAGAGGACACAGCTCATCTATGTCCAGACATCTATCATAGAAACTACAATATAGTAAATGTGATTGTTTTAAGACACTAGATTTTTGATAATATGTTATGCAGCAGTAGAAACCTCACATATGAAATTACTTTTGTTGAGTTCAATGATGTTGAATAGAAGTAAAATGTGAACAACACATGTTATTTTAAATGTCTAGTAACCATATTTAGAAGCAGCAAAAAGAAAAATAAAAATTAATTTTGTAATATGTTTTATTTATTTACTTATATTTATTATATATTTCTATATTTGTATTATTTAATATGCAATACAATGTTTTATTTTGTCATATAATATAGTATAAATATATACATTAAACGTCCACATTATATACTTTTTGTATATATTGTTATATGTAATATTATTTAGATGTTATGTATTTAAAATTTATGTGATGGCTATAAATTATTTATATGTATTTATACTTTTCTCAATATGGTGAAAACAGTATCATTGCAACAAGTAATCAATATAAAAATTATTAATGAATATTTTGCATTCTTTTTTCTTGTCAAATCTTCAAAATCTAGTTTGTACTTAAAGATAGCACATATCAATCCATATGTCATTTTTTATCAGAAATGCATGTATGTATTTAGTGTTTACAATACTTACAGTATTAAAAATAGGTTCATATAAACAAGTTGTTCCAGATATAACCAAAAGTTTTACTGATAGAGGCATAAGGTTTAAATTTAAATTTAATTATTATTGTATAAAAGTAAAGATTCTGTTCTTCATTCACCAGTAAATAATATTAGTACTCAATAGTTGCATGTAGCAAGTGGCTACTGGACATTGTATTGAACAGGGCAGGTTTAGATCCTGAATTTTATAGCCCATTTTTTTAGGTCCATGTTTATATTTCACATCTGAATCAATTGTTCTAAACACTAGGAAACTTAACAATCGTAAGAAGTGCTTATTTTAAACGCATTTTACCAGGAAAACTCCCCATCCACTTCATTCTGATTCAGTAGATTGGTGGTTGGATTAGATAATTTTGATGCAGGTGGTCCACAAAATTACAGTTTGGGAAAGTAATGGTGATAGAAATTAACGAAGGCAGCAGCAGGGTGGGGACTGATTTGCCTTAATGCCTAGAGCTCATCTAGGTATCGCATACCCCAAATTTTACTGACTTAAGTTAACACTTTGGCCTTGAGGCCCTATTCCTGGGAAATAAGAGAAAAACTAAGGAAACAAATCTCAAAAACAAGACCATGCCACATCTTGTGTAGAAAAATAACATTGCCCTTTAACTTGGTCCATCCTTAATGGAAACATATTAGCAAAGAGGAACCTTGAGCTCCACCTAGTGTTTGGAGTGTGCTGTGCTGCTCACAGTTTTTTCTTGGTATCATTCCTATTTCAGTTAGTTCATTATTTCATTTTCAAGTTACCATTCTTCAGATTGTCCCCTGAACGTAAACATAGAACAGAGTTTTATTCTGTTTATTCTGTTTATTCGAGTTTATTCTGTTCTGTTTTGTCTAACAATGCTCTTTTGCTTTATATCCAAATCCTAAGATATTTTATTTATATCCCAAATTTCCGCTACCACTTATATGTTGATGATTTCCAAAACTTTAACTCTCTGAACTCACATTTCGGATTTCTATTAGTTGTCATCACCATTTGAATGATACACAGGCACCTCAAACTCAATGTCTAAAATGGAAATTATAATTTCTACTTCCAGTTATTCTGAATTCTCCTTCTGTATTTTAGTTCTTGCTAAGTGCATGACTATCCACACAGTTAGGGTCAAGCATCAGGGCTGTGTTCTTGATGATTTTTCCATCTCATTTTCTTGTTTAGCTATCAAAACCTAGTATTTTATTTTCTTAATATGTCTTGAGCCATTTATCTCCTCTTTATGTTCACTGTCATTGCCTTTTCACTCACACGTGACTACTTTGGAAAGCATCCATGTCAATTCTCTGATTGCTAATTCCGCTTATTTTGTTGCTTTTAATCTTGGCCCCAAACACTTCATCTTGCACTTGTCTAAATAATCTATGTAAAATACAATGTTGATCTTCATTATGCTCCAGCATAAAATGACACCTCACAGTTTTCCTGAAAATTCTAATCACCCTTGTGTAATTATCAAAATCAGTCATGGTGTAAACTTTATATCTCTTTGAACTGATTTTTCTGTGCCTTGTATGGTGCCTGCTACATTATGTGCTCAACAAATTCTGAATAGTACTTGAGAGAGTTATTTTTCAAGAATCAGAGAACAGATGTCTTCACACTTTCTCATTCACTTGTGTTGGTATTTCAAATATTCACTTAAAATGTACCCAGGAAATTTACTTGAAAATATTGAATATCTGATTCTACTCCCTGAATAAAGTAATTTATGTAATATTATATGAAGGAAATAGTAATACTATTTTCCTAAAAAAGTAGATTAACATAAAGTAAATGTTACTAGCATATATTTTAAAATAGCATTTTGGTTTTATTGAATAAGAAGTCTAGCATGGCTTAGTAGACGGAATACTGAAATGGACTCAGAAAACTCAGGTCTTGGTAATAATTCTGCCAATAACCAGCTCTACAAACTTTTGTGAGATAAACTAACCTCTGTAGGTCTCAGCTCACAGTTTTCTTATCTGTAAAATAAGTTGACTAAAGTACATAATCTTTATGTCCCTTTCTACTTTATTATATCTAGGTCAGTACTGTTAAAGAGAATAATGGCCTCTGAACCAGGAGACTTTATTGAACCTACTATTAAATATATCAGTAATTTCACTGGAATAATTTGTCAAGTGTTTTCCATATGTTAAACATAAAATTATTTTATTTTTGATATTGAATAGAGATGCAATAATATACATATATGAAGGTAAATTGAAAAATTGTCTGTCCTTTGTGAATAAAAATGAGCTTTAACAAATAACATAAAAGAAATTTAGTAATCTTCAGCCTTCATACTCTTTCAGATAGCATCATTAACAAATGTTATTATCCACTCAGCCTCCTGGGACAAAGAAGTTATCTCTTAATAGACAGATTAAATATTAATTATTTATAACCTGTTATTGTTTTTCTACTATGGTAATTTGAATACTTCATGAGCACTCAATTTATGTTTAATTTATTGGTCACAATAATTATAATCTATAATCTAGATATTCTTATTATTTCCTAGGATAATACATTTATGTAATTTTTTTCAATTGTGTTAAATATTAATACAAGACCAAAGAAAATCTATATCACAGCATTTATTTGTTTAACTTTTCTTCCAGCTAATATATAAAATGTTCATTTCACTTTAAATAGCAAATTCTCTGTAACAAATTGTAAACTAGACTTTTCATTTAAAAAATACAATGGTACATTCTGAAGTTGTCAATTCAGTAATTAAGTAACCAGTAATTGATAATGAGATTTCATATGGTTGTTTTCTATTATTATTGGAAAAATTCCCCAGAAGTTCATAAAAGAGAAATCTATAGAAATTAATATGTTTCTAATGAAATAGAGAAAAATAATTTGTAGCTGTTACTAAAAGCAGAACTGACAATACATTTTCTATATTAGCCTCTTTTTTTAGTAATGAAATCAACTAATTAAGTATTTCTTAATTATTAGATTTTGGAATTTGAAAATCCAGCATGTGAGAAAAAAAGTCAAGTAAAATCTCTCAATCATTCAGCGAGATAAACAATGGAAGTACTTATTACAAAAAGCTAAGTAAAAAATAAAATACTATCAAAAGATATGTGACATAAATATTGCAGAGATAGTCAGTTTACGTCCCTGGGATTTTACTCTGTTCAATTTCAGGATATTTTAAAATATCAGATGGGCAATTTCTCAGGACAAGGAAATATTCTACTATCACTATCCTTTCTTCCTTGCTTTTATTTTATTTTATTTTATTTTATTTTATTTTATTTTATATTTTTTTGTGTCCTCAGTGGAGAACAAATGTGTAACCTATGCACATTACACAGGTTATTAAAAGTATAATGTATGATGGCGTTTAATTACTATGTGATCCTACTTTTCTGGATTTTATTTTTCCCAACTCTTCATTTAAATTCATAATTTTTACTACTTTGGATATAAAGGGAAAATTTTAAAGCTGTAAAATCTGGCTATTCATTTGCTATATTATTATCTAATAGGTAGTGTGGTGTAGAAGAAATAATGAAGCTTTGAAACAAAAACTAAACTTTAAAATTCTAGAGGCTCAAAAGCTGAAGAGCATAATTCTGAAAGAATTTGAAAACTCACAGAGCATACATTTCTCAGACACTAGTCAGAATACTGTAAGCTGTCCACAGAAAACTCTCTGTTGATTTATACTGAGGTTAGAGAACATATTTCTCTTCCCTAAAGGATCAGTGAAAAATGATGTTTTGTTTCTTTGTTGTAGTCCTGCCATTCACATTGGTCTTTCAAATACCAGAAGAAAAGAATCATGTAACATCAGAAAATGATGTTACATGTTCAATATGATTTGGATACAAGAGGGATAGATAAATGAAAAAGGAAAGTCTTGTATATTCAAAGATGTGTTTATGTTTAGAAACAAATATAATCAAATTGTTTATGTTATTGTTTTGTTATTGTTTATAAAATATAGTATGTTTAATGTTTTGTCTCTGTGGAAAAATAGTTCTTACAATATAAGCAAAGGAAATCTTCATTGTGTAGTATGTTCTAGTTGTTTAGAACCTTTTTTTTATTTTTTTATTTTGTTATTTTGTTATTTTTTTATTATTATTATACTTTAAGCTCTAGGGTACATGTGCATAATGTGCAGGTTTGTTACATATGTATACTTGTGCCATGTTGCTGTGCTGCACCCATCAACTCGTCAGCACCCATCAACTCGTCATTTACATCAGGTATAACTCCCAATGCAATCCCTCCCCCCCCTCCCCATGGTAGGCCCCGGTGTATGATGTTCCCCTTCCCGAGTCCAAGTGATCTCATTGTTCAGTTCCCACCTATGAGTGAGGATATGCAGTGTTTGGTTTTCTGTTCTTGTGATAGTTTGCTAAGAATGATGGTTTCCAACTGCATCCATGTCCCTACAAAGGACACAAACTCATCCTTTTTTATGGCTGCATAGTATTCCATGGTGTATATGTGCCACATATTCTTAATCCAGTCTGTCACTGATGGACATTTGGGTTGATTCCAAGTCTTTCCTATTGTGAATAGTGCCGCAATAAACATACGTGTGCATGTGTCTTTATAGCAGCATGATTTATAATCCTTTGGGTATATCCCCAGTAATGGGATGGCTGGGTCATATGGTACTTCTAGTTCTAGAGCCTTGAGGAATCGCCATACTGTTTTCCATAATGGTTGAACTAGTTTACAATCCCACCAACAGTTTAAAAGTGTTCCTATTTCTCCACATCCTCTGCAATACCTGTTGTTTCCTGACTTTTTAATGATTGCCATTCTAACCGGTGTGAGATGGTATCTCATTGTGGTTTTGATTTGCATTTCTCTGATGGCTGGTGATGATGAGCACTTTTTCATGTGTCTGCTGGCTGTATGAATGTCTTCTTTTGAGAAATGTCTGTTCATATCCTTTGCCCACTTTTTGATGGGATTGTTTGTTTTTTTTTTCTTGTAAATTTGTTTGAGTTCTTTGTAGGTTCTGGATATTAGCCCTTTGTCAGATGAGTAGATTGCAAAAATTTTCTCCCATTCTGTAGGTTGCCTGTTCACTCTGATGGTAGTTTCTTTTGCTGTGCAGAAGCTCTTTAGTTTAATTAGATCCCATTTGTCAATTTTGGCTTTTGCTGCCGTTGCTTTTGGTGTTTTAGACATGAAGTCTTTGCCCATGCCTATGTCCTGTATGGTACTACCTAGGTTTTCCTCTAGGGTTTTTATGGTACTAAGTCTAACATTTAAGTCTCTAATCCATCTTGAATTAATTTTCGTATAAGGAGTAAGGAAAGGATCCAGTTTCAGCTTTCTACTTATGGCTAGCCAATTTTCCCAGCACCATTTATTAAATAGGGAATCCTTTCCCCATTTCCTGTTTCTCTCAGGTTTGTCAAAGATCAGATGGCTGTAGATGTGTGGTATTATTTCTGAGGACTCTGTTCTGTTCCATTGGTCTATATCTCTGTTTTGGTACCAGTACCATGCTGTTTTGGTTACTGTAGCCTTGTAGTATAGTTTGAAGTCAGGTAGCGTGATGCCTCCAGCTTTGTTCTTTTGACGTAGGATTGTCTTGGAGATGCGGGCTCTTTTTTGGTTCCATATGAACTTTAAAGCAGTTTTTCCCAATTCTGTGAAGAAACTCATTGGTAGCTTGATGGGGATGGCATTGAATCTATAAATAACCTTGGGCAGTATGGCCATTTTCACGATATTGATTCTTCCCATCCATGGGCATGGTATGTTCTTCCATTTGTTTGTGTCCTCTTTTATTTCACTGAGCAGTGGTTTGTACTTCTCCTTGAAGAAGTCCTTTACATCCCTTGTAAGTTGGATTTCTAGGTATTTTTTTCTCTTTGAAGCAATTGTGAATGGAAGTTCATTCCTGATTTGGCTCTCTGTTTGTCTGTTACTGGTGTATAAGAATGCTTGTGATTTTTGCACATTAATTTTGTATCCTGAGACTTTGCTGAAGTTGCTTATCAGCTTAAGGAGATTTTGGGCTGAGATGATGGGGTTTTCTAAATCTACAATCATGTCATCTGCAAAGAGGGACAATTTGACTTCTTTTCCTAACTGAATACCCTTGATTTCTTTCTCTTGCCTGATTGCCCTAGCCAGAACTTCCAACACTATGTTGAATAGGAGTGGTGAGAGAGGGCATCCAGAACCTTTTTAATTTTATAATTAAAGGAAAATAATGTTAACATTCTTTAAAAATATTTAGTATTCAGCAGTTTATATTATCGTCATATTATAACATTCTTTTTTAATATTTACGTTTTATAAAGTTAGGGCGAAAATGATTTATCTTAGTTATGTTGCAGAAATGCAAAATCATAATTCAACAAACTCTCAAAGGTATTTAATAACATACATTTTTTCTTATGATTCTTCTATATATGTTTTAAAAACTGAAAGTATTTAGTAGATTTAAAAGATAATATGGGTGTCTCCAAACTCACAAAGTGTTGTGTATCCATAATTATCCTATCAAAAGCCCTAAATTTCTTTCATAAAAATAATAAATTTATAGTGAGATTGATTTTTCCCAACTGCGTCATGGAATGAGACTTCCTTGGTTATAGGAAGTATTGCATTTATAAAGTAATTTTATATTAGACAATAGATAATCAACTAAAGAGAAAGCAGTCTTTACATAATTAAACTCATGCATAGCGTACACTATGCCAAGTGTTAGGGGCATGGGGATGTATGTCAGTGAAGAATAAGACAATCATGTTTATGGAGTCTATTGGTGATGAAACAGAAGATGACATGTGCTTTGTTAGTGTGGCATTCCAGGTTGGAGTGTCCAAGGAAGAATTATAAGAGGAAGAAACATTTAAAATAGAAACTGAAAATTAAGGAAGGGGAAGGTAAAAGAAGAAAATAGCAGAAGAAGTTCGGGTAAAATTAAGAGCTGAAGCAGAGCATAACACCTGTAACAGCCTGCAAGGAAAGATGGGAATCTGAAACACAAATAGGAGAGGCTGTTAAAAGATGAAGAGAGGTTTTCAGGTATGTATGTACGAAGAGCTTTGAATACTAGTTTAAGAAATTTGAGGCCGTGCATAGTGGCTCACGCCTGTAATCTCAGCACTTTGGGAGTCCGAGGCGGGTGGATCACGGGGTCAGGAGATCGAGACCATCCTGGTTAACACGGTGAAACCTTGTCTCTACTAAAAATACCAAAAATTAGCCAGGTATGATGGCAGTTGCCTGTAGTCCCAGCTACTTGGGAGGCTGAGGCAGGAGAATCGTTTGAACCTGGGAGGCAGAGGTTGCAGTGAGCTGAGATCAAGCCACTGCACTCCAGCCTGGGCAACAAGAGTGAGACCCCATCTCAAACAAACAAACAAAAAAGAAATTTGAAGTTCATTCAGAGATATAAATGAGCTATTTGTGTCTTTAAGTAGGACATGCTTGGTGATATGACTTTGAGATAGTAAATAATAAAGTGTAAATTTTTAAAATTTAAGAAAGGAATATCTATAAATATAAAATAATCACATGCCAGTAAGATTTTTAACTCATTAACTAGTGAGAGTAACAACATTCACAGTAATTCAGTTGGATGGTCTCTCAGTCTTGCTTTTGGCCCAAGCAGGAGTATCATTTGCTTGCTCTACATCATAGTCATGAATGCCAAAATTTATTTACTAATAGATGAAAACTGGTTATTATCTCCAAGGGACAAAAAAAGGTTAAATGTGGGATTATCTTTTGTATAGGGCAGAAATTGATTATACTAATAATTTGCATTCTTATAGTCAATAATTCTTGTCACCGCTATTAATTTCAACAAGTTAACCTTACCGTTATAGAATTGTAAAATAACTTAGTCAAAAAATATTTAAAGAACAAAAACTCATACTCTAAAGTTCCCAGAGCTTCTGCAAGGCAATGCTCAGGACTCTACTAAAAGGAAATAGCAAACTGTTTTACCCATTTCCAAGCCTTTGACAATTTTTCTGGACTCAATTAAAATTAGTAAATATATAATATTGAAACATATATAATAATATAATTTTTTAATTATGGCTTGAATTATGATATTTAAATGCAAAGAGGGGAGTTGACTTGAGAAGTATTTAAAGCCAGATTTAACATAATGATTTAGATGAGGAAGCGTGTCTATAAATTTTCTATAGTTGCAGTCAATAAATGGCACAAATTTGTTGGCTTAAAACAATACATATTAATTATTTTACATTTTTGTAGATCAGAAGGTTAGTACAGATTTCAATGGTTGGAAATATAGATGTCTATAGGCTGCACTGGTTTCTGAGAGCTGTACAGAAGAATTTGTTTTTCGGCTCATTTGGATTTTGTAGAATTCAGTTCCATGGGGTTTTGAGACTAAGCTGAATGCTGTCATGAGAGAACAATAACTGTGCTGACTAAATTTTAAGAAAAGATCAGAGTCTAGATCTAATCAGTTTCTAATAATCAGTTACTAAATCCTGTTCTGTTGACAATATGCTATAGTAGAATTTTTTTTTTTTAATTATACTTTAAGTTTTAGGGTACATGTACACAATGTACAGGTTTACTACATACGTATACATTTGCCATGTTGGTGTGCTGCACCCATTAACTCGTCATTTACATTAGCATTTCTCCTAATGCTATCCCTCCCCTCTCCCACTACCCCATGACAGCTCCCGGTGTGTGATGTTCCCCACCCTGCATACATGCGTTCTCATTGTTTCATTCCCACCTATGAGTGAGAACATGTGGTGTTTGCTGTTTTGTCCTTGCAATAGTTTGCTCAGAATGATGGTTTCCAGGTGCATTCATGTCCCTACAAAGGACATGAACTCATCCTTTTTTGTGGCTGCATAGTATTCCATGGTGTATATGTACCACATGTTCTTAATCCAGTCTATCACTGATGGACATTTGGGTTGGTTCCAAGTTTTTGCTATTGTGAACAGTGCCACAATAAACATACGTGTGCATGTTGTCTTTATAGCAGCATGATTTATAATCCTTTGGGTATATACCCAGTAATGGGATCACTGGGTCAAATGGTATTTCTAGATCTAGATCCTAGAGAAATCGCCACACTGTCTTCCACAATAATTGAACTAGTTTACAGTCTCACCAACAGTGTAAAAATGTTCCTATTTCTCCACATCTTTTCCAGCACCTGTTGTTTCCTGACTTTTTAATGATTGCAAGTCTAGCTGTTATGAGATGGCAACAAAAGCCAAAATAGACAAATGAGATCTAATTAAACTAAACAGCTTCTGCACAGCAAAAGAAACTACCATCAGAGTGAACAGGCAACCTACAGAATGGGAGAAAAGTTTTGCAATCTACCCATCTGACAAAGGGCTAATATCCAGAATCTACAAATTACTCAAACAAATTTACAAGAAAAAAATCAAACAACCTCATCAAAAAGTGGGCAAAGGATATGAACAGACACTTCTCAAAAGAAGACATTTATGCAGCCAACAAGCACATAAAAAAATGTTACTCATCACTGGCCATCAGAGAAATGCAAATCAAAACCACAATGAGATACCATCTCACACCAGTTAGAATGCTATAGTAGAATTTTAAGTTTTAAAATTATTCCATGCATTTAGACTAAGCTTAATTTTCTTGATGCCAGAATTCAGCCATAATGAAATACATATTTATGCCAACTGCATGGTCCATGGAATTATATAAACATGTCCATATACCCAGGGCATATAGCACTGAGAACTTAATTCTTATTTTCTACAATGTTACTGATATCACTGATGACCTAGTTTTCCCTGACAGAAAAATAATTTGTCCATAACTTGAGGTGTTGCGCATGAATTATTCTTTTATATAACAAAGTCATTCCTGATATTTCCATATAAGAAGGATACAAATATAAAATAAATAAACAAATGTAAGATACTTATGCATTATGGGGAAGAAGAGTATATATGAGTATGTTGGGTCAATTATTAATCTATGTTTCTACCTCAATAACTTAGGAGAAATGAGAGTAACTGAGGAATCTGTAGCAAATCAATTTTTTTTTTATGAGTGGCATTTTCAAGGTCTTCTAACTATAATTTTTAAACATAAATGAAATATGTTCTAGTTTAAATTGTGACATGAAGTGGTACTAAAATTAAAATATGCTATACCAGTGGCAATGGCCAAAACTCCTAAATTTGCCACCTATAGTTGTTAATGGTAGAGAATAGCAAAATGAAAATACATATTAAAATGTAAAATGCTTAAAAATTAAAGACTTTAAAAAAGAATATTAGAAGACATATTGAATGCTAAAATATTATTTGAAATATTTCCTTTATTTTACATTTCTACAATTTTCAGTAACTTCCTAGTTTATTCTTCTGTCTCCATCTACCACATTATAATTGACTGTCAGTATAACCCCCAATATAGTTTTTAATGTGTTTTCAAGTAGAACAAAATTGTTAAATATGCTATTGGTGTCATTCAATGGACAGTTTTCACACCGAGTTCAGTCAAGTTACTCTTTTTGATGTTTGGACTTACTAATGGAGTTGTTGGCAGGAAACTCCACTTGTGTACAATACATTACAATATTATGAATAAGCAAGAGCAGCGCTTGCTGTGGCTCTTGGTTAATATATTTTTAGTATGCTCCACTTACATTTTAAAATAATGAAAATGTTTCTTAAATAAAATGACAACATTATGTTGTTATGAGTCATAAATGCTAATAGTGTTTAGTGACTTGAAGGAACATTTTTGCAAGTCCACAATGTAAACATTTTGCATATTTCAAAGTTACATAAGCACAAGAATTAGAAATTAATTAGGAAAGATAATATTTGTATTACACAAAGGCTTTATAAGATCAATTTGAAAAATTATTTTTAGTGTTATACTCTAATGAAGTACAGTGATTCAAATTCTTTAAATGGTATATGGAGAATAACTGCAAGGTTTAACAGGATTAGGAGGTTTACTTTATAAGGAATGGTTTCAGGAAACAAACATGTTTTAAGAAAAATATGATGAACATATTAAATCACGAAAAGGAAAATTTAAGTGAAATGTGAAAAAAAAAAAAATTAGTTAAACATTTCCACAAAAAGAAATTTAGGTGAAATAGAAAAAAAATATCTAAAAGGGAATAAGATGTTCTGGTCAATGTTTAGTACGTTGCAAAAAAATCTAAAAAATCTTACAAGTTCCCATTGTGTATGTTTATAAAAATTTATATTTATTTTTCAAAAGATTTTCTGTCACTTTTACTGTAGGAATTACATAAACTACAACAGCTTTAAATTTGTAATTATATAAAATGAAAAAACATACAAAATAGTATTAATTGTTGAAGAAGAAACATTTAATTGACTCATGGGTCCACAGGCTATACAGGAAGCATGAATAGAAGGCCTCAGTAAACCTAGAATCACCGTGGAAGTTAAAGGGAAAGCAAGCATGCCTTATCCTACTAAAGCAAGTGAGAGTTAGAGGGGTGGGGGGAAGTGCCATATGCTTTTAAACCATCAGATCTTATGAGAACTTACTCACTGCCACAATAACAGCCTGGGAGAAATCCACCCCCATGATCCAATCACCTCCCACTAGGTCCCTTGCCATCAGTGGGAACTACAATTCAAAATAAGATTTAAGTGGGGACACAAAGCCTAACCACATTATTTCACCCCAGCTCCTCTAAAATCTCACATCTTTCTCATATTTCAAAATACAATTATGCCTTCCCAACAGTCCCCCAAAGTCGTAACTCATTCCAGCATTGACCCAAAAGTTTAGGTCCAAAGTCTCATCTGAGACAAGGCAAATCCCCTTAGCCTACATGCCTGTAATATCAAAGACATATTAGTTACTTCCAAGATACAATCAAAGTGTAAGCACTGGGTAAATGTTCCTATTCCAAGTGGGAGGAATTGGCCAAATCAAAGGGGCTACAGGTCACATGGAGGGCAGTCATTAAATTTTAAAGCTCCAAAATAATCTCCTATGACTCTGTATCTCACATCCAGGGCACACTGATACAAGGGGTGGACTCTCAAGGCCTTGAGTAGCTCTGCCTCTGTGGCTCTGCAGGATACCAATCCTGTGGCTGCTTTCATGAGCTAGTGTTGAATAGTGCAGCTTTTCCAGGCACATGGTGCAAGCTACTGGTGGATCTCTCATTCTGGCATCTGGAGGATGGTGGCACTCTTCTCACAGCTACACTATGCAGTGCCCCAGTGGGGTCTCTGTGTGGGGGCTCCAAACCCATATTTACCCTCTGCACTGTCCTAGAAGAGGTTCTCCATGAGAGCTTCACCTCTGCAGCAGACTTCTGCCTGGACACACAGGCCTTTCCACATATCCTCTGAAATCTAGGCAGAGATTCTGTGCACATGCAGGCCCAACACCACGTGGAAGATGCCAAGACTTTGGGCTTACAATCTCTAAAGCCACGGCTCAAGCTGTACCTTGGCCCCTTTAGCCATGTCTGGAGTTGGAGCAGCCGGGATGCAGGGTGCCATGTCCCAAGGCTGCACAGAGCAAGCTGGGCCCTTAGCCTGGCCCCAAAAAACAATTTTTTGTTCTCTCCTAGGCCTCTGGGCCTGTGATAGGAGGAGCTGATGTGAAGGTCTTTGAAATGTCCTAAAGGTATTTTCTCCATTGTCTTGGCTATTAACAATTGGCTCTCTTTACCTATGTAAATTTCTAAAGTAGGCTTAAATTTCTCCCCAGAAAATTGTTTTTTTTTTTTCTTTTTTACCACATGACCAGGCTCCCAATGTTCCAAACTTTTATGCTCTGTTTCTCTTTTAAATATAAATTCCAGGTTCAGATAATCTCTTCATTCACACATATGAGTGTATATTTTATAAACAATCTGGTCACAGCCAGGCAGCTCATGCCTATAATCCCAGCACTTTGGGAGTCTGAGGCCTGTGGATCAATGAAGTCAGGAGTTCAAGACCAGCTTAGCCAACATGGTGAAACCCCGTCTCTACTAAAAATACAAAAAAAAAAAAAAAAAAATTAGCTGGGTGTGGTGGTGAGCACCTGTAATACCAGTTACTTGGGAGGCTGAGGCAGGAGAATTGCTTGAATCTGGGAGGTGGAGGTTGCAATGAGCTGAGATCGTACCACTGCACTCCAGCCTGGGTGACAGAGTGTGAATCCATCTCAAAAAAAAAAAAAAGAAAAGAAAAAAAAAAAAAAAAAGAAACAATCCCGTCACATCTTTAATGCTTTGCCACTTAGAATTTCTTCCACCAGACATCCTAAATTATATTTCTCAAGTTCAAAGTTCCATAGAACTCTAGAGCAGGGCCAAAATGCCACCAGTCTTTTTAGCTAAGCATTGCAAGAGTGACCTTTACACCAGTTCCCAATATGTTCTTCATCTCTATTTGAGACCACCTCAGCCTGGACTTCATTGTCTATATTACTATCAGCATTTTGAAAAAAATTTGTTCAACAAGTCTCCAGGAAGTTCCAAACTTTCCCACTCTTTCTGTCTTCTTCTGAGCCCTCCAAACTGTTCCAAACTCTGCTCATGACCAAATTCCAAAGTTGCTTCCACGTTTCAGGTATATTTATAGCAGTATACCACTCTTGGTACCAATTTTCTGTATTAGTCCCTTCTCGCACTGCTATATAAAATTACCTGAGACTAGGCAATTTATGGGAAAAAAAAAGAAACAAAACAAAAAACAGTTTAATTGACTCACAGTTCATCAGGCTATACAGGAAGTATGGTTGAGAGATCTCAGGAAACTTACAATCATGGTGGAAGGGGAAGGGGAAGCAAACATGTCTCACTATGGCAGAGTAAGAGAGAGAGAGAGGAGAAGGGGAAAGTTCCACACACTTTTAAACCATTAGATCCCACGAGAACTTATTCACTATCACAAGAACAGCAAGGGGGAACTCTGCTGCCATGGGTCGGTCACCGCCCACCAGGTCTCTCCCCAAACAATGAGAATAACAATTTGCAGTGACATTTGGGTGGGGACACAGAGCCAAACCATATCACTGACATACCTACAGTGAACTCATTTTCAACAAACATGCCAAAAACATGCACTGGGAAAAAGACCATCTCTTAAATAACTGGTACTGGGAAAACTGAATATACATCAGCAGAAGAATGAAACTAGACCCCTATCTCTCATTATACACAAAAATCCAATCAAAAAGGATTAAAGATTTAAATCTAAGACCTCCAACTATGAAACTGCCACAAGAAAACTTTGGGGAAAATCACCAGGATATTGGTCTGGGCAAAAATTTATTTTCAGCAATACCTCACAAGCATAGACAACCAAAGCAAAAATGGCCAAAGGGGATCACATCAAGTTAAAAAGCTTTTGCACAGCAAAGGTTACAATCAACAGTGAAGAGGCAGCCTGCAGAATGGAAGAAGATATTTGCAAAGTACCCATCTGACAAGGGATTAATAACCAGAATATATAGGTAGCTCAAACCACTCTACAGGAAAAAATCTAATAATTATAGTAAAAATGTGCAAAAACTTGAATAGGTATTTCTCAGAAGACATACAAATGGCAGACAGGTATATGAAAAGGTGTTCAACATCATTGAACATCAGAGAAATGCAAATCAAAACTAAAATGAGATATCATCTCACCCCAGTTAAAATAGCTTATACCCAAAAGATAGGCAATAACAAATGCTGGCAAGAATGTGGAGAAAAGTGAACCCTCGTTTCCTGTTAGTAGGAATATAAATTATTAAATAGTATAACCACTAAGGAGAACAGTTTGGAGGTTCCTGACAAAACTAAAAATTACAGCCAGTCACAGGAGTAGTTCCACAGATATATTAATTCTATCTATTACTATTTTCATATCTATGTATACCTATATCTCTTTATATATCTATATCTATCTTTCTATATATTGATTATTTCCATAGATATATTAATGACTACCAGTTAGAGTCAAACTGCATCCTGGAAAAGGATAGATTTTGGTATATAAATCATATCTGGAAACTCATAAAATATTAGCCATATAATATCATCTCAGACATTCTTTAATATTACAATAATGTGACTCTGCATTTTATACATATATATGGGAATATCTCATTTAGTGTTGATGGAGCAACACTAAATTTATACTTTATACTTTTAAAACATTTTACTTTAGACTTTCTCTTATTATTTCTTCATTAATGGAAGTAACATGAGTTATATAATTTATTTTTGAAACAAATTTAAATTTTAAAACATATTTTACTGTCTATTTCTAAGTCTAATGTTTCATTTTGGTGAGACAACATAATCTGAATAATATTGATCAATGTGAAATTTATTGACATTTACTTTGTGGACTAGATTATGTAAATGTTTGGCACTTTCTGGGTGTGCTAAGGAAAAATGTTTACTATGCTCTTTGGATATAAAATTTCTCTCTAAATATGTTAGTTTAATTAATTGTAATAGATGAGTATTTGACCACATTAATTGTCATTAATGTTTATAAAGTTTCCAGCTATATTTGTCATTTGTTTTGCCCCATAATTCCATCATTTGTTGCTTTATATATTTTGAGTCTATATTGTTAAGAGTATATAGATTTATAAGGTATTTATATTCTCTTGATCTTTGTTCCTTAACAGCATTTGTCATTTTATATATATATATATACACACTTTTTTTTTTTTTTTTTTTTTTTTTTTTGAGACGGAGTCTCGCTCTGTAGTCGGGGCTGGAGTGCAGTGGCCGGATCTCAGCTCACTGCAAGCTCCACCTCCCGGGTTTACACCATTCTCCTGCCTCAGCCTCCCGAGTAGCTGGGACTACAGGCACCCGCCACCTCGCCCGGCTAGTATTTTTTTTTTAGTAGAGACGGGGTTTCACCGTGTTAGCCAGGATGGTCTTGATCTCCTGACCTCGTGATCCGCCCGTCTCGGCCTCCCAAAGTGCTGGGATTACAGGCTTGAGCCACCGCGCCTGGCCCATTTTATATTTTTCTACTATAAACATATCATTAGCCTTTTCTATATCTTTATTTTAAATATGAGGAGATACACTTTGGGGTGCATTGTTAATTTATCTTAACATACGTGAGTTTACGTGGTAATAATCAATTTGTATCTATATTGTACTTCTTGCTGTTGGGGAATTTTTTCATATCATATTTTGTATTTACCATTTTAATCGTTTTTTGGCTTTTCCTTTCCTATCTCGAATAAAATAATTATGTTTTTCCTTTGATGTATCTAGTATTCAATGCATTTTTTATTGAGAATTGTCAGACCACATCAGTTCTACCTTTATAGCAAGGCTGATTCTATCAGCAGAAAGTTGATAATGGTACTGAGCTCCTAAAGTTAGTAGAATTTCACTGAAACTAAATTCTCATTCATTCTCCCATCTTGACTTAGTTATCTACGTAAATTATTAAAATACATTTTTGTTTTTAGTCCTTTATGTGCCATAACAATGGTTCTCAATTCTAACAACTCATTAGAGTCACATTGGTGCTTTTAAACATAACTGATAACCAGGATGCACCCCAAACCAATCAAATGAGAATGTCTGGGGATGGCCTATTGGCATTTGTATTTTGTAAAACTTCAAAGGTGGTTTTGATGTGTATTCAAATGTTGAGAACCACAGGACTAATCAAAAGCAAGTAAAGAATGCAGAATAGTTCTGATCTCAATTTTGTGATATTTTTCACTTATGCTTATTTCATCTCATAATTCCAACATGTGTTGCTTTATATATTTTGAGTCTATATTTTTAGAAGTGTATATATATTTATGATATTTATATTCTCTTTATTTCTGTTCCTTAACAGCATTTATCATTTTATGATGTTTTTCTACTATAAACATATCTGTTGTTAAATTATTTTGAGCCTATTTTAGTTTATATGTCTTATTATATATTTCAATGTCTTTATTGTTATCATGTTTCATAATATTTAATGTATCTGACACAGTTCAATTATAATGATATTCATGATCTGCATGCATCTGAAAATGAATAGGAAATATGGTCAGTAGGCATATGTATACACCATGGGGGGAAAAAGGCAAAGCAAATGCTTTATAATTGCAAGTACATTCACAAAGAATGTTTTATATTTATCACTCCCAGGAATTACCAACACAACAACTAGCTCATAATAGAAATTAATAAAGTATTTGTCAAATAAATAAATCCCCTCAAGTAGCCATATTGAAAATGTGTTTGCCTATTCAGTCTGTTTCCATGTTCTTTCTTTTCCCATATACCCAGTCTTGTGTTATATTTGAGAAAAGAGATTATTAAATACTTGAATACAAAATACTAATGCCAAGATTTATTGAATGTTTACTAGTGCCCGTTAACGCTCTCATTATAATATAAAGATTAAGTTATTTAATCATTACAATAGTACCTACTGTTATTGTGAAAAAGGTTAATCTTTCCCAATGCCATATAGGTAGTAAGAGGAAGTGCCAGCATTTAAATTTAGACAGTTCATGACCTTTGACTTTAGGCACTACCCTAACCACCCCCTTATAAATATTTTAATAGCATATCAAATGTTTATTCATTCAAAATCTTGGCTCCAATATCAAATTTTATTTGTATTTGTGTTTATTTATTTATTTTGAGGCAGGGTCTAACTCTGTTGCCCAGTGTGGAGTGCCATGGTGTGATCACAGCTCACTGAAGCATTGAATTCCTGGTCCCAAAAGATCCTCCCACCTCAGCCTTCCTTTCAAGAAGCATCACATTGGTCTTTTGGTTTTGTTTTTGGAAAGATGAGGTTTCACCATGTTGCCTAGGCTGGTCTAAAGTAATCCTTCCACCTCGAACTTCCAAATTGTTGGGATTACAGGAATGAGCCGCCCTGCCCGGCCCAATTTTAGTTGTATTAATACCTTACGTCTAAATCATCTTCTGGCTATAAAAGTTTATAAGATTTTCCATCCTGCTTCATGATACTGATTTATTAATTTATATTTTTATTTGTTTCAAGATATTTAAACAACAACAATTAAAACTGAGTTAAGGACACTGCTGACTTCCTCCACATCTATACTCTTCCATGCCATGTAAACTCAAAATCAGGAGAGCTCTTTATGCCGATTAAAGAACAGTCTATACAAGCATGATCTTGAATGTCCTGGGGTTGTGAGAAAGTTGTAGGTCATAGAATATAAGGTGTCAAACGCTCACAATACCTCACGCTAAGAGCATTCTAGATATGAACCATACTCTAGAGACTCTAGAGTTAGTCTCTGCAGTCCAATTCTGGCACCCCAATTGGTTTTGTGGCCTTGAAGAATGTTTCTATTCCATCCAATTCAGCTTTCTTAGCTGTAGATGGGGGGTAGTAATATCATTGATTGCATAGAGTTTTTGTTAGAGTTAACAAACCAGTGTACACAATGAAGTTAGAACAGTACCTAACAATCAGCATGCATTGCTCAATTATTTGTTATTCTTCTTACGACATGTATCCTTTAGGCTCTTCTTTAATAGATAGTTAAGTTAATAGCCTTTTCATTTAACTGAGTGTTGGTGCTTGAAAACAATGTCATGTGTTTTCACATGTGCCAGTCCCCACTCCTGCAATACCATCTACTCCATCACCACAAAACTCAATAGAATTCATGTGTGAGTGAATGAATACATGCTTATCATTGTGCTTGGCCCCTTATTACTTATTTTACTTTTAAATATGTCTAATTTTTACCTCCTGACAATTTTAGAGAAAAGAAGAGAAACATTCTGCTATCAAATAAAAGAATGGGGCATGGGGTTACCATCTTTTCAGTTATGAATTAAAGAATTGGACTGACTTTATTCTGTGATTTAGGACAGAAATGCTCTGGAACAATGGTATGACAGGACAGTAGAAATAAAGCAAAACTTCCATTTATTATTTAACTTCCTTCTACTGTGAAATAGGTTAAGGTTCCTTATTATTTGGAGATAAATCTCTAGAGGGCAGCTGAACTTAAAAGAAGCATTGCTTTGATTTGTTACAAAAGTGAATGTTCCTAATACAATATTAAAAATTACCTAGCCAAGACCTTGGATGATGCTTTACAAGCTGGTGGTAATAGTGAGAGATCAACTTTATCCTGGTTCATTTCAGTTTCTTCCATTTTTTCTAAAGTCATACAGTTCATATCTCTCTCAAGACGCACTAGCTTGAGGCAAGATCCTAAGGGCAATCAGATGATAATTTCAGCCTCTAATCTTACCCTTTAAGTAATTCTATTTCATAAAGTAATGTAAGTTATTCCCATAGGCACCGGGCATAATAAAAATGTGTATGTTATAGATTAGGCTGTAGGGAGGATGGTTTATAACAAAGAACCATTGAGCAGGAGATTATGACTTACAGTGGATTTTTTAAATTTGAATCACAAACTTTTATTGACAAAGTGTCTTTTAGAAAAAGCATTTTATTTCAGAGTTATCAGTGACATGCTCTGTAAAAACGTATTGATTATTTGTATGACATGCCTCCAGTTTTGTTTTCAAATGATTTTAATCAAATATCCGTTATATGTTGTATTTCTTCTGAAATAATCATAGTATGCTTGAGTGCTGATAATGTAATGCTTCTGCCCGAGTTTTATTTGTAAGAAATTTCCCAAGCAAATCCATTTAATCATTTAGTCAGTCATTCAGTCAGTCAGTCGAGTCAGTCTGTCAGTCAATTATTGAGTAACTTCTATACGCCAGGTAGATACTGACTGCTGGGATTCAATATGGATCAGAAACAGACATGTTTTTTGCTATATTAGAACTAGGTGAGGAGAAAGATATTGAACAAATAATGGAACAAACAAGAATACATTTGCAAGAGAAAATTATTTTAAAAAGAGAGAAACATGGAACTCAGAAAGTATAAAATAAATACAGTATTTCCTCCTTATTCACAGCTTCACTTTCTGTGGTTTCACTTCACTTCCTGAGGTCTACTGTGGCCTAAATATATAAACAGAAATCCCAGAAATAATTCATAAGTTTTAAATTGCGTGGTGTTCTGAGTAGCATGATGAAATCTTATGTTAGCCTTCTCTGTCCCATGGGAACATGACTCATCCCTTTGTCAAGTGTAGCCACGCTGTCTGTGCTAACCGCCTGATAGTCACTTAGCAGCCATCTTGGTTATCAGATTAAAATCAAAACAAAACAAAACAAAACAGAAAACGAAACAAAACAAAACAAAAAACATCTTTCCTAATCAATATCAACAGAAATTGCAAAATCAATTTTGACTATTCCCACATGTGACAACACAGATACAAGCCACTATATCTACTGGCTCTGGAAAGTTGACTGCAAACTATAAATACATAAATGAATAAATAAGGAGACAAACAATTACAAGATAACCCAAAATAGTTGGTTTTTAAAAAAGTATACATAATTTTATGAGTTTCTTTTTTTAATAGAGTGAAAATACTTGCTTTCAATACAAAATTGTAGGATCAGTCTTTAGAATTAAAAAATAAGAGACTTTTCACATGTGCTATAACTTTTGCAACCTAAAATCTTGGAAACATATTATTTTGATGATAAAAATACTGATTTTGGTTAACTGTATAATTTTTAGAAAAATCTCTCAAAAATTATTCAAAGATGACATCACAATATATTATATTATTTTTGTTTAAATAATTGATTACTACATTCAAAAATATTATTCATAAATATGCTGTTTTTTAATGTGGTTTAGATCACATCCATAGTAGTTTGCACCAAGTTTGCCTCTAATTCACTTGAGGCATATTTTGCCAGTGTTAAAATCACCTATCTCTTTGAACTTGCTATAGAGAAATGACCTATATCTCTAGAAATAAAAACATGTCATATTTCTCTGTGTATCTTCATAATTTTACAAAAATCGTAATACTGTTAACATTTATTGAGAAATCTTTAAGTTTTAAGTATGCACTTATTTTAATTTATATGTACTAAATTATCTAAACTCCAAAATAAACATAGGCAATAGATATCATTTTAATCCTAATTTTAAAATGAACAAATTGAACAACAAGAAGTTTAAATAATTTGCTTAAGACCACACAGATCATAATGGTGGAGTAAGTGTTTGCACTAAAAGATCATGGATCCAGAGTCTGCACTTCTACATACTGAATGTCTCATTTTCTGTATTGGTCTAATTAAATTGCAATAATTATTTTCAATACCTTAGGGAGCATGTACACACAAGTTTTTACTGGTAAACACTAAATTTATACGATTAAGAAAAAAGTAATGTAATTTATACTTATAGATTTTTTTAGACCATAATTGGCAACTGTCTATCCAACAAAACTTATATTATCATAATCAATCTAGGTTTATAATATTTCTTCAAAGCATTTATAATAATATTGTGACCACTAAAAGATTAAGAATATTTTAATAGTGAAAATTATTATTTCTATTTTATGCTTCAATTTTAAATGTATATCTAAATACTTTCACTTTTAGATGAAGTGAATGCAAATCAATCTGTCAAAGATTTAAAAAGTCCTAATTGTCTGTTTTTCTAACACGGCTAAAATAATCTAGGGATTGTCAAACACAGCATTATCAATGCTAAAGCTGAAGGACTGAAGTTGTTACTTGTCATTGCCCTTAATTGATTCAATAAAAACCTTTTTAATTAAAAAGATATATTTTTAAAAAAGCTTTCAGTTAAAAAAAAAAAAAAAACTTTGGATTAAGCAATTGAGAGATACATATGTGGCTGGGCATGGTGGTTCATGCCTGTAGTCTCAGAACTTTGGGAAGCCAAGATGGGTAGATTGCTTGAGCCCAGGAGTTTGAGACCAGCCTAGAAAATGATGAGACACCATCTCTAAAAAACACAAAAATTACCCTGGTGTGATAGTGTGCGCCTGTAGTTCCACCTATTCCAGAGACTGAGGTAGGAGGATTATCTCAGCCTGGGAAGACTGAGGCTGCAGTGAGCTGTGATTATGCCACTGCACTGTAGTCTGGGTGACAGAGGGAGACCCTGTCTCGGACACAACAACAACAACAACAAAAAAAAAAAGGAAGAGAGAAAAAGAAAGCTATATATGATTCAGATAAATCCCACATAAATTTTTTTTAGAAACGAGTAGGGCATAAAAAATATGGACACAAATAATGCTATAATTATAAAGGAAGGGTGGAATAAAAAATATAAACACTGATATATTAATATATATTCATATATACATCAGTTCATTTTTAAATTTAAGCATTCTCCTGCAAACAAATATATCAGTGTAGTATGAACCAATAAATTTGTTATTTTCTTTTTAATTGTGGTAAGTTGTAAATTTTACTTTGTGTTAAATAAAGTAAAAAGATGCTATACATAAAAGTAAAATAGATCAACATATTAAAATAGATCATAAGGTATGTATTGATTATGCTATTTAACAGGACACTATTAAAGAATGTATGAGGGATAATAAGGTTTAAAATACATTCCCCTTGGTAAGTTTTCACGTTACTTACCTGAAATACCTTCTTGCCTTCATGCCATTCCATTTCACAAGGTAAAATTTCAAACATATTTCATAGCCTCAAATGTCACACTGTCATTTTAATTACGACCCTCTCTCTGACGCATTTTACTTTCATGTTTCGTATTCCCTTCTGTATACCTGTGAGAAATAGACCCCAGAGTGACCCTCAACAATTCTCACTTCCTGTATTTATGCTTTGAATAATCTCCTCTTTTGCATGTTTTAAGGACCTGTGACTTGTTCTGACCAATGGAATATGGCAAAGATGATTTGCTGTCACCCCCGTTTTATTTATGCCATATAAACAAGCTAGAGCTAGAGACTCTACTGGTGGGTGTGAGGAAGTAAACAGTCATATTGAAGAAGCCCCTGGGCCAAGAAATAACAAAGTCCGTGGTACTCGGTTATGCAACTGTAAGAAAATGAGTTCTGTGAACAACCTAAATGAATTTAGAAGCAGATTCTTTCCCAGTTGAGCCTCTGGAGGAGAATCCAGCCTGCCTAGCACATTGACTGCAGCCTTATGAAATCCTCAGCAGAGGATTCACCTAAGCCATGCCTGTAGTCCTACCCCACTGAAACTGCAAGACAGTATATATATGTACATTAGTTAAGAGAGTAAGTGTTTGGTAATTTGGTGTACGGCAATTACAAGTATATATATTATCCATACCACTTTTTTGGTCACTCAATTATCTGTCTAGTTATGTTTGTTTCTACAATGTGAGCTGCCTCTAAGTTTGCTTATTATTCCACTGTTTAGAAGAAGAATAAAAAATTCCTGGCACATTTGTTTATGTTGAATTTGTTTTATTACAAACACACACACATGAGTTATTTCTTAATTATTTTTTGTAATATAGTGTGTATTCAAATATGTTAACTGCACCAAAGAATAAATAAATGTGTTATTTATTACTTCCATTACAATGATGAGGAAATCGAGGCCTGATAATATTACATGGCTTTTTAATGGCAAAGCCAGGTTATGAACTAATTATCTTGTATTAAACCTGCATTTCTTCTGCTACAAATAAGATATACAGTCTTATGTATTTCTGTCATAGGATTATTGTGTTGTATATTAAATGAAATTAAATAGATAATATGCTTAAATAGGTGCCTAATGTACAGGAGGATCTTAATAAGTTCCCGATATTTTTCATAACTTTGAGAAAGCTTAATACTCAAATTTGTACTCAATTATAGCAATCATGTCATCCTATGACTAGAAAATGTTTATCATTTTTCTCCCTTTAAATTATGTTTGTTCCACTTTCACAGATATATTTCAATAATCCTGTTTTATGGTTTTAATATCACAAATGTCTTATTTGATTTAAATAGTCAGGGTTTTAAATACACACACACTGTGTATTTATATATTGTAATATAGAACTTTACTCATCTGTATACATTTTGAAGAAAACATCTTTTCTTTATCTACCAGACATTTAGAAAATTTAAATCCTTCTAACTAATTCGAGTCTATCGAATGGTTCATTAAATTTTAACTTCTACATGAAAAGGAACAGAAATACTGGTTTTCTGCTTTCTCAAATATTTTCTTTCAATAGAAACTGAATCTTTTTTCTCTTGCTGGACTTGTCATTTCAAATGCCCAACAATTCTGACAGGTTCAACCCATTTGGAATGGAATGTCTATAAAGGTAAGACACAAATGGAAGACTGAGAATTGCTTTCTTTAGTTGCTATAATGAGACAACACCTGGGATGTAATAATTTTTGTACATTATGAGAAAAATCTTGTTGCATTGTTTGAGTTATACAGTGACATTTTAAATTAATGAATAATTATCATGCCATTGCCTTTGTATATAAACTCTCCCAGATATTAGTTTCTAGGTAATATTTCTATATGGGATAAACCTCTTTCTACCAAACCTTTTTGCTTACCCCAACATTTCAGTTCTGAGAAAGACTAAAATACCAATTATTCTTATCTCTGAGTCATGTTAGGAATTATAAGCAATCATAAATTGCCACAGAATGCATATTCAAACACTATGTTTGTGTATTTTTCACTGAAGAAGAGAGAATTTCTGAACAATATTTCCTTCTACCACTGATATTCACTATTTCCCTGAAATGGAATTTCTGGGTATGTGTTACTTTTTTTAAAACCATATGACTCACCAGCTGTATTACTTAGTTATTATTGCATAACAACTATCCCAAAACTTAAGACAGAAAAACCCAGGTATTATTGTCATGGACCATTTGGGCACATCTGCTGATAAGACTTTAGTCTTTTAAAGTTAGGCTTACTCTTGCATCTGCTATCGGCTGTGGGTTTCAGTGGAAGTTGCCTGGTCTAGGACAGTCACCCTCAAGTGGTTCTCAGTTGTCTGACTGTGAAGTAGAGCAGACTAGCCTGGACTTATATGCATAGGAACTGTGAGATCCAAGAGAAAATTAGAAGAGCACAAGCCCTCTGAAAATAAAAAGTAATAAAGAGTACATTATTACTTTGTATGCATTTTATTGAACAAAGAAAGCTATACAGTCAGTTTTTATTGAATAGGTGAGTAAACAGATCCTAATTCCTGGTACTTCCAGTTCCTGAAGAATCACATTGCAAAGAATGCAGATACAGGGGTGGGTGAAGATTTGTAGTCATTTTTGCAAGTAGTATGCCACAACGACTTTCTACGAATTTCACTAAATGTTCTAGCTTTAGTTTTCAAAAAAAAATTTTAGTCTCACTACATTTTGTGTTGAAAGCTCAATGTTGTGCCAAAATGAACTTAACATCCTGCCTCTATATACAGACTGAATGTTGGAAGAAGACAGTAAAAGAGAGATACGATGTATTCCAGATGACCGCTATTACTCTCCCGCTGCCAGCTTCTTCTCTCAAGTGTTCATATTTGATCTGCTCCATTTCCCGCCTCCCTGAGAATCTAGAGGCCACACAGTCGTTGTTGGCTACACAGGAATCAAGAGCATTGAACTTTGGATTTAGTAAGACCTGGATGTGAAACCCAGTCACTGTCCAACTGTGTGACCCTAGACTGATAATTTATCCTCTCAGTGTCTGTTTCCTTATCCTGAAAAATGAGTTTAATGGTCCACATATTATAGGTCTGTTGTGAGAACTTGGTGATTGTCAATCGTCTGAGAGTGTATTATACAGTAAATGCTTAATACTTACTGATTCCCCCTACTACCAGGACTTTCTTGGAATGCGTTTTTTAAATTATAGGATTTCTTGAGTCATAAGCAAAGCAATGTATAGTTTTTTCACAGAGGAATAAGCTTACAATTTTTGTATGGAAATACTTGGGTTGCAGATTAAAAGAGAACTCAAATCAATATATTATCCTAAGGTTTATAGTTTTCTTGAGGATATTTTCATGGGTCCTTTCCAATCATATATATGCCAAAGGTGCTTATTTCCACGGTGAATAATAAAACTAAAGAGGTATTATTTAGGTGATATTTATTCTTTGAAAATATAGAGAATATCAAGGACTCAATCATAATCAATGTACACTGGATTGGCATTATTAATCTTTGATATATTTAGGGTTACCTTTAATAAGAGGACATTGAAGCCATTAATACAAATGAAAGAAAAGACATAAAAAGTGACATTGATTCGTAGGACATCAGAATATATTACTTGGTGTAACATAATTATTTAAATGGTCTCCACTTAAACTGATGAGGTTAGAACCTCCTCATTTCCACCGGTATGTCTCTTTAGCCAGGCTTTTCAAAAGTCAGAAATAGAGTAGGGAATTTATATTCTCTTCCACACAAATAACCCAGGAAAGCATTCAATCTCAGTAATGAGATATAAAGTCTAATTTCATTTCATGTGGAGGTGAGAAGAAGCAGATTGTTGCAAAGTCGTAGAGAAATACTCATGAAATTCTTTTCAAATATATCTTTGTTCATTTAGATAAACAACCCCACATCATGACACCTCTGAAGAGTCTTCAAATCGAACGTGACTAGTAAACATCAAATTTAGACACGCTATATTGCTGGCTATACATTGTGGTTGCAACTTGACTCTCTATTGCCCCATGTAATGGTCCATAAATTTGTGCCTGTGCATTTCCTGTCAAAAACTACTCTCTATGACAAGTTCCCCAATCCAACCAGGTTGTAATAGTCCTATAGTAATGCATTGCCTTTGTATTCAAGACCAGTGAGGAGTACAAAAAGATTGGGGAATCTTTTTGACACCAGAAACCAGTTTTGTGCAAGATTATTTTTCTGTGGACTGAGAGTAGAGGATGGTTTCAGGGTGACTCATGTGAATACATTTATTGTGCACTTTATTTCTTTTATTATTACATTGTGATATACAATGAAATTATTATACCATTTACCATAATGTAGAATCAGTGGGAGCCTTGAGCTTGTGTTCCTGGAACTAGATGGTCCCATCTGGGGGTGATGGGAGACAGTGACAGATCATCAGGCATTAGATTCTCACAAGGAATCTGCAGCCTACGTCCTTCACATGCATAGTTCACATAGGGTTTGAGCTCCTATGAGAATCTAGTGCCACTGCTGATCTGACAAGAGGTGGAGCTCAGGCAGTAATGTAAGCGATGGGGAGCACTGTAAGTATAGATGAAGCTTTGCTAGCTCGCCCGCAGCTCACCTCCTGCTATGTGGCTTGGTTCCTAAAAGGCCACCAACTGATACTGGTCCATGGCCCAGGAGTTGGGGACCCCCGCCCATGACCACCCCCAGGCCATTTCCTAGGACTGGCTTTTGTTAACACAGGAAGTCTTCACAAGTTTACTGTCTGAGGTAAGCATCACTGCTTTTTCAACACGTCAGTGTCATCGTTGACTGCTTTCTGCTTTCCTAACTGCTTGTCTTGTTTCTAATACTCATGGGAATCTCCAGTATTATATATGGCCCAGTTCCACAAATTCTTATAGAGCTTGTTTCCCATGTCTTTGTCATTTATTTTGACATTTATATGAGCACTACATAGTAACTTCTTATCTAACCTAGCCTTGACATGAGACCATAGCTGCCTCCTGATTTTTCATTGCTCACTTGACCTGTACTCTTTTGATCTCTCAAACTACTCTCTTCCCCGGAACAACTCTCTGTCCTACATCTGTCCTGATAAATTATATTCAATATCCTGTAGATCACAAGTGATTTGTTTTCTTAATCACATAATGTACATGCATTATTGTTAGAATTCTCAAATGTAAAAGCTAGTCTGGTTTGTATATCCAAAAGTAGAGGAAGCATTTATTTTATAAAAATTAACAAGATTTTTAAATTTCATAACTTTATTTATATAATGATATCCAATATATAAGCTATTTAGTTTTTTCTCCTCCATCCACCCCAGTTATTTCCATAATTATATTTTGAAAATCGATTTATTTTTAGAATATATTTTTAGTGTAAACACTATGTACAACAAATGTAAAGATGTATATTGAAATCATTGAGCAGGAAATTTCCTAAGAGAAATCCTATTTCGTACACTGAAAACAGCATTGGTAACATTTTTCTCTTTGCAAAGTCTGAATAAAGTAATGAAGTTGTTTCTGTCTCTTATGCTGGCATTAAACAAGTCAACTTTGAAAAAGTGAAAATAATTCAGGATCATAAAAAAAGACTGCCGGAACTCCAGTCTCTCACTTTAAATGCAAAGCAGTTCAAAGACCTAAAAACACTTTTTGGAGATTTAACAGTGTTATGTTATCTACAGGAGCCTGGCAGTGACCATTTCATTTTTCTAAAGAAATCAAAATGCCACACCGGTCTCCAGCTGTTTCTCACATCTGCTGCTTTCTCAATCGCTTTTTATTTGCTTTTTCCCTACACGCTTGCATACTATTGTCCAAAATAGTCACATACTTTGCTGTTTCACTTCATTCACTGAGGTTTTTGCTTAAAGAACGTCAACTTCTTAGAGAAGTTTTTGTTGATTACCTTATTCATGGTATCAACCCCAATTCACTCTTTCTTTGCTCAACCCAGTAATTTTTCTTCAAGGACTTGCCATTAGTACACATTTTTATACACATGCACAAACATGCATATGCCTGTGTGTATAAAGTTGTTTCCTGTAATTCACAGTGGAATGTATGCTCCAGAGTGCCAGAAGGTCTCAGATGAAAGAGAAGAAATTGAACACGTATATTAGTAAATATATATACACACACACACACAATAGCATAGTGAAATCATTTTCTAGTGTAGAGTCATTGATACATTCTATCAGCAGCAACCATCTTAACCAAATAGGCAATTAGGATTACTAGCCAAAACCTATCTGTATAAGCAGCTAGGGAAAGATATCAGCTATGCTATAGGTCACAGCTATGCTAATTCCATAAATAAATTGGCAGGCCAGACAGAATCATTTTCTCTCATAGAAAGAGCTTCTCAATGGGTAGAAAGTTATTAATATTTTGTAGTTAAATAACTGTGAAAAATTGTCATTGATTCTTAAACTTTTATGGGAAAAAGTCACAAAGATATGGTTAAATACTGAAGAAAGTATTTTTTAATTTTTTAAAAATGACATAATAATTGTACATATTTAGGTGGTTCATAGTGATGATGTGATACATATAGTGCATGGTGATCAGATCAGGGCAATTAACATATCATCCTTTATTTATCATGACTTTGTGTTGGGAACATTTGATATCCACCTTCTAGCTATTTGAAACTGACATGGTTTGGCTCTGTGTTCCCATCCAAATCTCATCCTGTAGCTTTCATAATTCTCATGTGTTGTGTGAGGGTACTGGAGAGGGATGATTGCATCATGGAGCTGGGTCTTTCCCATGCTGTTCTCATGATAGTAAGCGGATCTCACGAGATCTGATGGGTTTTACGAGATTTTAGGGGAATTGACTTACGCCCTTATAGAGGCTGAGAAGTTTCAGGATAAACAATATGCCAACTGGAGAATCAGGGAGGCCTACAGTGTGGCTTATTCTAATCTGAGTGCTCAGAACCAGAAAAGCCAATGGTGTAACTCTTAGTCTGAGGCTGAAGGCCTGAGAACCCTGGGGCTGGAGGAGAGGTGGCAGTGTGTTGGGGGACACTAGTGTGATTCCCTGAATTCAAAGACCAAAGAACCTGAAGTCCCAATATCTGAGGGCAGAAGAAGGAGGATGCCCCATATCCAGGAGGGAGAGCTAATTCAACTTTCTTCTGCCTGTTTGGTCTGTTTTGAGCCTTCAGTGAATTGGATGCGGCCTACCAACTCTGAGAATGAATCTTCTTTACTCATTACACAATTCAGATGAAATTTCTACTTAAAAAAAAAAAGAAAAAAAAAAAAACTCTCACAGATATACCCAGAAACAATGCTTTCCCAGCTATTTGTATATCCCTTAATCTAGTCACATTGACAATTAAAATTAACCATCTCAGTATAAGAAATGCTAACAATGAGACATGCTCTAATAAATAATACTCTTATAAAGCACTTTCAGATTTTTAAATTGCTTTAAGTAATTCAGTCTAATAGTAATGATTCAGAAGTAATAATTCTATTTTCATTTTATCTATTCTAAAATCTATTAAATTTTATAACACAGCTTGTAGCACAAAGTGTGTCTTGTCAATAATATTATTCTACTCCTATTTGCATGGTACAAATAAATAGAACTCTGACACACACAAAAATACCATTTAAATCAGTCCTCACATTTTGGAATTCACATCTGTATACTCTTCCTCAATCTTCCATAAACACCATAAAATAGTTATTTGTTTCCAAGCCCTCATTATCTTCAAATAGACCTCAGTATGTCTGAACAAATTCTGTCCGATAAAAAGTGTATTAAATCATTGTGAGAGAATAGACTTCCTTTGAATCAGGTTGTTTCATTTTTCTTGTTCGGTTCTAGTTTTCGACATATTTTGGATATCAATTCCTTTTAGGATATACAGTTTGCTAATATGTTTTTTTTTATTATATGAATTGCCTTTGTACTCTATTTATATTGTCTTCTGATGAACAATTTTTAAAATTTTTATGAAGTCCAATTTGCCTATTTTTTCTTTTGTTGCCTGTGCCTTTGATGTCATATTCAAGATATCATTGCCAAATCCAATGTCATGCAGTTTTTGCCCTGTGTTTTCTTCTGAGTTTTTTATTGTTTTAGGTTCTCCATATAACTCTGTGATCTATTGTGAGTTAATTTTTGTATAGACTGTTAGATAAGAGTCCAACTTAATTCTTTTGCCTGAAGATAATCAGTTTTTCTAGCATCATTTGTTGAAAAGACTGTCCTTTCTCTTTTGAAAGATCTTAGAACCCTTACCAAAAATAATTTTACCACATATGTGAAGTTCTGTTTCTGTGCTTTATATTCTACTTCATCTTATATATGTCTGTCTTTATGCCACTACCACACTGTTTTGATTACTATAGCTTTGTAGTAAGTTTTAATATAAGCAAGTAAGCCCTTCAACTTCGTTATTTTTAAAGATTGTCTTAGCTATTTTAGGTCTGTTGAGATTTCATATGAATTTTATAAGATAATTTCAAATTTTATTTTAGTTTTAGGGGGCACATGTGCCAGTTTGTTACCTGGGTACATTGCATCATGCAGAAGTTTTTCAGGTACAATTGATCCTGTTATCCAGATTTTGAGTACAGTGTTCAATAGTTTTTCACCCCTTGACACCCTCTTTCTCTCTTTCTCCTAGTAGTCTCCAATGTCTATTGTTGCCATCTTTGTGTTCATGAGTTCCTCCAATGTTTAAAACTCACTTATAAGTAAGAAGATGCAGTATTTGGTTTTCTGTTCCTGCATTAATTTGCTTAGGATAATGGCTCCAGTTCCAGGAGCATTTTGGTGGAGTCTTTAGGGTTTATTAGGTATCATATTATATCATCCATGAAGATGGTTCAACTTCTTCTTTTCCTATTTGGATGCTTTTTATTTCTTGTTATCTGATCATTGTAGCTGGCAGTTCCATCACTATGTTGAATAGGACTAGTGACAGTGGGCATTCTTGTTTTGTTCCAGGTCTTAAGGGGAATGCTTCTAGTTTTTGCCTGTACAGTATGATGTTGTCTGTGACTTTGTCATAGCTGGCTCTATTATTTTGAGCCGTATTGCTTCCATGCCTACTTTCTTGAAGGTTTTTTAATGATAAATACATGTTGGATTTATCAAAATATTTTTCATCTACTGAGATGTCATATGGTTTTTGTTTTTAATTATGTTTGTGTAATGAATCACATTTATCGATTTACGTATGTTGAAACAACCTTGCATTCCAGAAATAAAGCCTACTTGATGGTAAATTCAAGTTTTGATATGCTTCTTTATTCAGTTTGCTAATCTTTTGTTGAGTTTTTTTTGTGTCTATGTTCATTGGGGATGTTGGCCTGCAGTTTTCTTTTTTTTTGTTGAGTCCTTGCCAGGTTTTAGTATCAAGGCAATGCTGACTTTACAGAATGAGTTATGGAGGATTCCCTCCTCCTCAGTTTTTTGGAAGAGTTTCAGTAGAATTGGTACCACCTCTTCTTTGTATGTTTAGTAGAATTCAGCCATGACTTTAACTCGTCTGTTTTGTAGGTGTATTAGTCCGTTCTCACACTGCTAATAAAGACATACTTGAAAGTGAGTAATTTATAAAGGAAAGAGGTTTAATTGACTTAAACTTCTGCATGGTTAGGGGGGACTCGGAAAAGCTACGATCATGGCAGAAGATGAGAGAGAAGAAAGATAACCTTCTTCATAAGGTGGCAGAAAGGAGAAGCGCTGAGCGAAGGGGGCAGATTCCCTTATAAAACTATCAGATCTCATTAGAACTCACTCACTATCACAATAACAGCATGGGAAACCCGCCCCCATGATTCAATTAACTCCCTGTGGACTCTCTCTTGACACGTGGGACTTAGGGGGATTATAACTCAAGATTTGGGTGGGGACAGAAAGCCTAACCATATTATTAAACTTTTTATTACTGACTTAATTTTGGAACTCACTGTTGGTCTATTCAGAGTTTCCATGTTTTCCTGATTTAATCTTGGGAGATTGTGTGGTTTCAAGAATTTATTCATTTCCTCTAGATTTTCTAGTTTGTGTGTACAGGGTTGTTCATAGTAGTTTGCAAGGATCTTTTATAAATCTGTGAGATTGGTTGCAATATTGCCCTTTTTGTTTCTGAATGCCTTATTTGGATTTCTCTCTTTTTTCTATTTCCTAGCTAGTGGCATATTGTTCCTGTTTAAACTTTTCAAAGAAGAAACTTTTGGTTTCATTGATCCTTTGTATGTATTTTTTTATCTCAATTTCAGGCAATTCTACCCTGATTTTACTGCTTTCTTTTCCTCTGCTAGCTTTGGGGTTAGTTTCTAGTTCCTCTAAGTATGATGGTGTATTGTTAACTTGAGATCTTTCCATCTTCTTGATATAGGTGTTTAATGTTATAAACTTTCCTCTTAAATCACGTCTGTATCTCAGAAATTTTGGTTTATTGTGTCTCTGTTTTCATTTATTTCAAAGGTTATCTTTAATTCCAGACTTAATTTGATTGTCTGCCCTAAAGTCATTAATGAGCCAGTTTTTTAATTTACATGTAATTGTGTGGCTTGAGAGATTTGGGTTTTGATTTCTATTTTTATTCCACTGCAGTCCAAGAATATGGTTGGTATAATTTATTGAAACTTTTAATTTATTGAAACTTACTGTATGGCTGAGCATGTGATCCATCTTGAAATACATTCCATGTGCAGATGAGAAGAATGTACATTCTGTGTTTGTTGGGTAGTATTCTATAGATACCCGTTAGGTCCAATTGGTCAAGTGTCATTTTTTTTGCTTTGTTTTGTTTTGTTTTGTTTTGTTTTGTTTTGTTTTGTTTTGAGATGGAGTCTTGCTCCATCACCCAGGCTGGAGTGCAGTGGCATAATCTCAGCTCTCTGCAACCTCTGCCTCCTGTATTCAAGCAATTCTCCCATCTGAGCCTCCTGAGTAGCTGTGACTACAGGCACCTACCACCACACCCAGCTAATTTTTGTAATTTTAGTAGAGATGGCCTGGGCAAGGTGGCTCACACCTGTAATCAGCACTTTGGGAGGCCAAGGTGGGTGGATTCCTTGAGGTCAGGAGTTCAAGGCCAGCCTATGCACCAAAGTGTCAAACTTAATCCAGAATTTCTATTTTAGTTTTCTGCCTCAATGACTTGTCTAACTGTGTTGTGGAGTGTTGAAGTCTTCTACTATTATTATGTGGCTATCTAAAACTTTGCATAGGTCTAGAAGATTTATGTTTTATGAATCTGTGTGCTCCAAAGTTATGTGTGTATATATTTAGGCACATGAAGTCTTTTTGTTGAATTGAAGTTTTTATGATTATGTAATGCCCTCCTTTGTATTTTCTTAAACTATTGTTGGTTTAAAGTTCATTTTATTTGTCTTATTCTGACAGAAGAATAGCAAATCTTTCTCTTTTTAGTTTTCCATTTGTATGATTAGATATTTCTTCAACTATTTCCTTTGAGACTATAGGTGAACCAATGTGTGAGATAGGTCTCTTGAAGATAGTAGACAGATGCGTCTTGCTTTTTATCCAACTTGCCACTCTATAACTTTTAAGAGTGGCATTTTAGCATTGACATTCAAGGTTAATAATTATATACAAAATTTTGAATTGTAGTGAAATTGTTATCATCTGTTTGCTTCGCAGTTTCTATTGTGTGGTTGCTTTGTAGGGTTTATGGGCTATGTACTTAAGTGTGTTCTTGTGGTAGTAGATTTTGTTCTTTCATTTCCATGTTTAGAACTCCCTTAAGCATGTATTCTAAGCTGGTCTTACAGTAACAAATTCTTTTGGAACTTGCTTGTATGAAAAATATTTTATTTCTCCTTCACTTATGAAGCTTAGTTTGGCAGGATATACAATTATTGGCTGGAATTTCTTATTTTTAAGAATTCTAAATATAGGAGCTCAATCTCTCTTGCACTGTAAAGTTTCTGCTGAGAATTTCACTGTTAGCCTTATGGCATTCCCTTTGCATATAATGTGACCTTTTTCTCTTGCTACCTTTAAGATATTTTCTTTTAGTATTGGCTTTGGAAAGGCTCATAACTATATGCCTTGGTGATGTTCATTTTGTATAGTGTCTTGCAGGTGTTCTCTGGCTTCTTGTATTTGGATATCTCCCTCTCTAGCAAGATTAGAGAAATATTCTTAAATTATTTCCTCAAATATGTTACTTGGGTTGTTTGCTTTGCTCCTTTTTTTATTTTTTATTTATTTTTTATTATTATACTTTAAGTTCTAGGGTACATGTGCATAACGTGCAGGTTTGTTACATATGTATACTTGTGCCATGTTGGCGTGCTGCACCCATCAACTCATCAGCACCCATCAACTCGTCATTTACATCAGGTATAACTCCCAATGCAATCCCTCCCCGCTTCCCCCTCCCCATGATAGGCCCCGGTGTATGATGTTCCCCTTCCCGAATCCAAGTGATCTCATTATTCAGTTCCCACCTATGAGTGAGAACATGCGGTGTTTGGGTTTCTGTTCTTGCGATAGTTTGCCGAGAATGATGGTTTCCACCTGCATCCATGTCCCTACAAAGGACACAAACTCATCCTTTTTTTATGGCTGCATAGTATTGCATGGTGTATATGTGCCACATTTTCTTAATCCAGTCTGTCACGGATGGACTTTTGGGTTGATTCCAAGTCTTTGCTATTGTGAATAGTGCTGCAATAAACATACGTGTGCATGTGTCTTTATAGCTTGCTTTGCTCCTTCTAAGAAAAAAATGCAAGTAATTTGTAGATTTAGTTGTTTTTCACAATCTCATATTTCTAGAAGATTTTGTTCATTTTTACAATTATTTTTTCTTTATATTTGTCTGAGTTAGTTCAAAAAACCGATCTTCAAGGTTTGAAAAATTTTATTCTGTTTGGTTGTGGAGTCTATGGATAAAGTTTTCAGTTATGTTTTGAAATTTTTAAGTGAGTTTTTAACTTCTAGAACCTCTGATGGATTTTTAAAATATGTTTGTCTCTTCCTTCATTTTCTGGATTGCTTTAGAAGTTTCTTTATCTTAATTTTCAACTTTGATTTGAATCTCATTGAGCTTTCTTTCAAACCATGATTTGAATTCTTTATCTTTTGTATCTGAGTTTCTACTTTTGGTTAAGGACTATTTCTGGAGAGCTAGTATTATTCTCTGGTGGTGCCACTACTTTAGATATTTTATAGTGCCAGAATTCTTGTACAGGTTCCTTCTTATCTGGAAATACTAGCACTTCTAACTTTTGTAATTATTTTTGTGCAGGTAGGATTTTTTCTTTTATTTTATTTCCCTATAGTATTATTATTATATTTTTATTTCAATTTCCATTTAACCCCATACCTAAGTGGTAGAACTGTACAGAATGCTAGGTAGGGTCATTTGGTTTTGCTTCTATGGCCATATGCACTTCTGCTGTTGGGTTATATTGTGCTGTGTGGTTTGACTTACAAGCCAGTAGAAGGCCCTTATAGATAAGAGCTGTCTGCCCAATTTAGCTGGGTATATACTTTAATCGTTGTTTACCTGGAGAATATATCTGTTACCTCATGCAATGAACTGATTTGTGGGGTACATACTGGTCTTAGGTCTATGCTCAGCCCCAGAGGGATGGAGTCCAACATGGGTGGGGCTGAACCAGGTTGGTCTAGCTACAGGTACCCCAATGGCAAGCATATGCACCAGCACCAAAGGTGAATCCAGTAAGTGGCCACCAAGCACACAGAGATGTGCACAGGCATGGGGCTGGGAAATATCCTGGCCCCAAATTCTCTGCATGATTATGGGAGGTGACCTAAACCTGTAATCAGGAGGGTGAGTTCTCCAACTGCCTAGAGATCTGCCTGGGAGTGGAGCAAAGAGGACTTCCCTGCCCCAGGATCTCTGCACAGCAAGGATGGGGTGGCTCAGGCTGCTGCTCTAGGCAAGCAGGTATTCCATCTGCCTGGAGATTCACCTGGGTGTGGAATGGAGAGGGCCCCACTGCACCATAACCTATGCACAGGAAGGGTGGGTTGGCTTAGACTGCTGATCAAGGCAAGGAAATACTCTGAAAACCTGGATTTCTGCCTTGGATTTTCAAGGCAGAAATCCTTTCAAGAGGAGAGAGGGCTCTGCTGCACAACAGTCTCAGGGGAGGTGGCTGGGACTCCCAGCAATGGTACACAGAAATTTGTTCTAGGTTGCCAATCTGGCCTTAGCTACAAATCTCATCACTCAGGAGAACTGCAACTGTAGCAGCTATTCTGTGCCAGGCCTGAACCAGAGAAGAGCACAATTCCAGTGCCTATTGCTGAGACACTTTCCACAGACCTAGCTGTGGAGACCCCTACCCCACTCCAGAGCAGGCAATCCAGTCTCCGTCCTAACTAAAATTCCTGTGTGGTCATGCTGCCAGGACACCAAAGAATGGCTGATTTTGCATGCACCTGGATTAAAGGTGGCATCCTGCTCTCAGTCTCGTGTCTGGGAAAATGGGGCTTTTCCTGGTGTCTTTTTATCACAATGTCTCCAACCTTCTCCCCAAGTCAACTCAAGGGCTTGGGAGAAACAAAATCTTCTCCCTCAGCTTGGCTTCCTTAGATCCCTGGAGGAAAGGAGAGTCACAGAGGGAAGCTTTTTGCCTCTCTTGTATACTAGGGCTTTAGTCACTGTTATAAGCCACATGCCATCAAGGGCTGTTTGTCACTCTCCTCCTTCCCAGAATCTGGGGTGTCCTTCATGATTCTGTGATTCTTCAGATTCTAATTCTGTGATTAGGTAGATTTCTACTTCCCTTATTGAATTAAAGTTCACGAAACTATTCTTTATGCATTATCTTGCTGTATCCAAGTGACTGAGGCATGCAAAAAGCTTCTAATCTGACATCTTGGGAAAAAAACATACATTTTTAGGTGAGTTCTTCCATTTTCACAAAAATAAACATCGAAATGTTGACAGATTGCATTGAATCTGTAGAACATTTTAAAATTTTTCTTTATTATTTGTCTTATTTTATCAAATATTAATTTATTTATTTTTACTGTTTATTATCAAGCTGTGATTATATGAATCTGAGGTCAGTCTGTGGGGGGGTGGGGGGCAGGTATGCATGATATTGAGAGCCTTTGAAAGTAGCTACAGTTGGTGACCAAATATAGGAGGTATTCATAATTTGTTAGAATCAGAGTGTGGTCTTTATTTTTGTTCCACAAATGAACTCAGAATTGGAGGTCTTCACAATGCTGGGATGAAGTAAAAAATGGAGACAGTTTTGACACAACTATTCGTTTTGAGTAGAGTCCTCCATCAAAGCATATGTGGTCCATGACTCCTTGTGAAGTCACATTCCTCATATTACTCGAAGACAGGATATAAAAACAGGATATAAAAACAACTGTGATGGCAGTTGTTTCATTGAGATGAAATGTTTGGGTTAGGGAAGAAATTTTGTTGGTCAAATAAAGATAAGGAATCAAGTTAAACATAATGAAATTGGCTATTTTATTTCAGGAATTTTCAGAAACAAAATTATGCTAGTATTGATCATAATTAGGCCACAAAACCCTTTTTCTGAAAGCATCATTTACATTAAATTCTACAGAACACATTTTGCAGAGCTCATGTTTCAAACAAATGGAGAAGAAATAATGTTTACTTCAAAGTACAAGTAGACTTTAAAATAACAGTCAAAGTCTTTCAGGAAAGCAAAATAATACAATGATAAATGGATAAATGATAAAGTTACAGAGATTTGCTTTCAGCATGGGCCTCGTGTGTGTGTGTGTGTGTGTGTGTGTGTATGTGTGTGTTTGCATGCTTAGCTATGGTTCAGTATGCTGATTCTCAAAGGAGAACAAATCTAGATGTTTAGAAAGGAAGCAAGTCACAGTGTTATGAAAAGATAAGTCACTCATAAAGGCCTTCATTTAGCTATAAAACAAATATTTATAGGGCATCTGATATATGTGAGATGCTGCTTTAGGTGCTTGAAATAAAGAGGAAGGCATGATGGGCAGGGCCTATAATATTTAAATTCACCTCTGACAAATCTAAATAAAAGTTGGGAAAGACCAAGTAGCTATTTCTTCATGTTTCTGGGACTAAATAATTCTACAAGTGAGTCTTGCCATTTGTGCTACATTTTATGTTCTTGTAGTTACTGGCAACAAACCCACTTAAAAATATAAAAGAGTGTGTTTCTGTGTTTCAGAGATAGCCATTAGGAAAGAAGTAGATATCTTGCTTCCTACTCTTGAACAGTTTGTTGGCCTATAGGCAGGAATCAGAGACTCAAGAACAGAAGAGGAAAGTGGTAACTTGGAAAGAAGGCAAACTGAGATTTGTAGCTCATATATATATGCATTTAGACTTAGTGGTTATATACATATATGTATATTTTATATATATACACACACACACACACACACACACACACACACACACACACACACGTGTTTTTTTCTTTTAAAGAAAAGGCAGCTGCAATATGAAGTTGACCAAGAACTGTTGCTGGAGCAGATAATCAAGAGCAAGAACCTCATCATCTTCCACAGGCACACTCGCCATCTGTAACAATTTCTAGGATGTGTCCTCAATTAAATCTGTCATCATTTTTTCGGATTGTAAATAAATTATTTGGTTAGTATTACATTAACTGTATAGAATACTGGAAAGTTATCTCAATTATACACTTGGAACTTCTGAGTCAAACTGACAATTTATCATCACTAACTCCTTGATGACTTTTAGATGATTTTCAATCCCTTGGTGATCTGTAAATTAGACACTACAGTGTCTAGCCCTCAAAATACAAGCTGTCAATACAAGAAAGGACTCTTGAAAATGTATGCCTTTTTTGTTTAATGTACTAAATATCACCTGTGGGCACATTATATATTGGTAATCAATTCAACAAGAAATTAGTAAAGGATTTTCTTGGTAGGTCAAACTACATGGTTTCTTGCTTTCTCAAAATACAGTTGGAAGCTGTACCTGAATTTCTGGAATAACAGAATCCCAAACTTCCATTTAAACCCACTTGTTCAAGACATAAATGCACTTACTAACAAAACATGAGCAGAGATCAGAACTTTAGAAATTTCTTATTATATTGTCAGGCAGAAGACTTTAATTTTAATGTATGGAAAACATAATTATTTGAAAAAATAACTATTTGACGCAATCTTCCAATGAGCCTGTAACAACACTTAAGGGTGTTTAATTTTTTTTGCAAAGGCTGTGGCCTATATGATGCCAAGAATTCAAAAATGTGAAGGTCCATATGTCAATAAATGTGTAGCGCTTAATACCACAAAGTTCTACTTATAATGAGAGAGAGAGTAGGTTCCATGTTTCCTGTTTTTCTGTTATTTATAATTTGATCCTCTCATTTTTCTTTGCTTATCAAGCATGCATACCCGCATCTAGATTCAGACTTCCACAAATCGGAATTCAATCCATGTAGATAGTTCACTTATAGACTGACACCGACATTTCTTTTGACTACCAATATTTGCTACTGATTGGTGACAATAAAAATCATTCAAATAAAATCACATTATGTATCATCCAAAGGCAGCTTATCTTTAATGCAGTGGAATATAATAACTACAGTGGCTCATGTGCCCTGCTATAGATAATACAAGGCAACTACAGTTTTATTAAAATAATATTTTCATTTTCTAAAAATATAAGTTTTTGAAGTTGCAAAGAAGGCCAAATAAGGTTTCTTAATGTGACAAAGACTAAATTTTTCCCTTCAATTTGTTTTTCATTTTTTTTACCTAAAGATGTGTTGTAGAAAAATATAGTAAAAAAGATAACATTATATGAAGCAATTCTAACTTTTGTGAGAGATATTTTAATTGATTATATTACTCATACTGGAATAATTTTGTTATTAGATTCATCAAATCCATTATGTTTTGCAGAGTTGTTTTTTTTTTTTTTTTTTCTGGTAAATTGGAGAACATATACTTGGCAAAATGCACATATTTACAGCTCTTTCTATCATTGTTCACTTCTCAATGCCTGGATGTCAGAAGATATATGTAGACTTAGTGGTTATATATTAAAACTATGCAGTGTCCTCTTTTGTACATAGTGATCTGAACAGAACCTAATACCACAAAGCAAAAGTTAACAACGTCTGTGCCCTCATTCATTTATAGTGTATTAACTGGAGTCTACTATGTGCCTTAACACCATGCTAATTACAATTTGGAAATATTTTATGTGTGGTGAAACCAGATAGCAAGATACACAGTTGTTGGAAATGAAAAGTAAAAACAGGTAAATTCAAACCAATAGAAAAAAATTGGTACAATTTCTGGATTATGTGTTTATTCAGAAGTACATCATCTGATTTTAAAGCTGTGTGTTTAAATATTTTTATTTGAAATTAGGCATCAAGATATTTCAATATCTGAGTGTTCAGCTTTATACTTATTAACTGATTTTACTTTTACAAATTTAACTAAATTATATTTTTTCTAATAATCAACAAAATTTAAATTCTTTTAGAGAAGACTCACCATAACTTACTCATTTCTTATACTCTGAGAGGATAACAGAAATTTTAAACTGATTCTAACTTTTTCTCTACCCACAAAATTACCTATCAAATTTGAATGGTTTTATATTATTTGTAGAATTATTAGGCTTAATTTTCACCTTGCTACCACTTCTCACTAACCTGGCATGACTTGCATTACATGGCACTTTTTCCTTCTCTTATTGTGTTGTTTCTTTGACTGAATGGTGAAATCATCACACATATCAGAACCATGTATAAAATAAAGTAGATCAAAACAATATACTGAAGGCACCCCTTGTAAAAAGGAGTAGGGAGTTTCATTAATTGACTCTATGGTATCAATAGTTTCTCTTTTTTTTTCCCCCCGTAGATACTTACATTTCTTTATTGGTTGGCATTTAATTGCATTCTTAAGGGACTAATGCAGATTCATACATTTCATATAGATAAGGTGTTATAAGGTATGTTATAGAAATAAGGTTGCTATATTTATAAATAAATGAACATGACCAGGTCAGAAGCAGCTATTAAGTGCTCACATAAAGAGATATCTTAACAGTGTATGTGTGTGTACAATTACACAAGTGTGTGTTTTGAAAAATACTAGTGGATGGAATAAGAAAAAATTATACACATAGTCAAGATAGGTACCTGTAGCACCTTAAATGAAACTGTTTTCTAAGAAAAAAGAAAAAAAGAAAAAAAAGTCTAAACTAATACTCAAGATAGACTCTCCGTATTTCTCTGCACACCTATTTTTAGGTACTATGATCTGACCTCATATACATCTTTTTGCCATGTATCTCCTTGTATTATCACTTCACCATGCCTTCCAGCTTATAAAAGTCACACCATTCAACACTTTTGTCCCTACTGTGTCTTTTATTTGCCTTTATTTTGCTTTTGTTCATATCATTCTTGTTATAACAAGCATTTCCTTCTTGTTTTTACCAGTTTAATCCTTACTCATCCTTTAAGGTGTATTCCAATGTTGTATGGAGATCCCCTGAAACTGAAAGTAACAGAACTTTAAAATTACAATTACTTAAACAAAAAGAGGGGAATAAGGAGTTGTCTACCCCTCACATACAGCTAAACTTGGCATTTCTCACGTAAAATTTTCTTAATATTCCTAAGTCTAATTCTGTTACTGCTGCCAAAAAAACATTTCTCTGGTAACCGTCCTATGGTAAACCATGGAAGGGAAATATGGTGGAAAGACGTTCAATTTCATATATGGTCAAAAGGTTCTATTTTAATGTGGGGAAGAGGCTATGCTTGTGTTTCCCCAGGTGAACATCAATTTCCTGTTTGGATTCCTGCTAGCCACCTGGAATTGTGCCCTGAAAATGCATGCAACAATGAGACAGAGAAATTTGCTGAAAAAGTGTCACAGTAGGAAACAACTAACACATCCAATCGCCAAAAGGAAGAAAATGACCACGCTAACTCCTTTACAACAGACAATCCAGTCAGTCATCCGGAACAACTTGTCTCCAGTGATCCAGGTCCGGCTCAACCTCTGCCTCCTCCTGATGACATTGATCCATCTACCCTCTGTCACCTCACAGACCATTAACAACTATAAATATTGGGTCTATATTCCTTTTCCTCCTCTTATTCGAGCCATGACATGGATGGACGCTCCTATCGAGGTCTATGTTAATGATAATATTTGGATGCCTGGTTCTCTAAATGATCATTGTCCTACCCAACCTTCAGAAGAAAGAACCCCTCTCAATATCACTTTAGGTTTTAGGTATCCACCTTTGTGCCTGGGACCCGATAATGGATGTCTCTCATTAGATATTCAAACTTAGGTGGTCACAGTACCGTCTAGTCACTCTGTCCCTCCTTTAGGACCCTTGGTATCAGCGCTCTCATTAAACACTCTAAGGCAACCGGCCGAGCGCGGTGGCTCAAGTCTGTAATCCCAGCACTTTGGGAGGCCGAGACGGGCGGATCACGAGGTCAGGAGATCAAGACTATTCTGGCTAACACGGTGAAACCCCGTCTCTACTAAACGATACAAAAAACTAGCCGGGCGAGGTGGCGGGCGCCTATAGTCCCAGCTACTCTGGAGGCTGAGGCAGGAGAATGGCGTGAACCCGGGAGGCGGAGCTTGCAGTGAGCTGAGATCCCGCCACTGCACTCCAGCCCGGGGGACAGAGCGAGACTCCGTCTCAAAAAATAAATAAATAAATAAAAATAAATAAATACATAAATACATAAAAATAAAACCTCTAAGGCAGATCAAAACAGGAGTTAGGACCTATGTGTCCTCTAAACTTGTTTTCAAATGCTGACAAACTAATATGGAAGGATTGTGTTAGTTCAGAAGGAACGGTGTTACTTAATTCTTCTCACTATACCATTGTCGATTGGGCTCCTAAAGGTCATATTACTAGTGATTGCTCACAGGGTCACAGAGATTGTCAACATTTTCTCCATGATATTACTTATCAAAAAAGTAGTGACAACCTTCCCTTATTATATCGTAGATTTAACTCCTTTTTTCCTTTTAAGTGGAAAGGGGCAGGGGTTGCCCCTCCAAAGCCAAGGCTCGTTGTTCCCCACTTAGGACCTGAACATTCAGAATTATGGAGGTTAACCATAGCTATGACTGGTATGAGAGTTTGGCCTGGAGAAAGTGTTATAAGTAAATCCACCTTGTCACCTCGAAAACTAAGACAACAGATTGATTTACACTACTATTGCCACAAAGTCAAAAATATCACTATGGCAATCATCAAAAGGTAAATTCAAAGATGGGACAGTAAAGATTATGAGGACTTATACTCCCCCCTTGCTAATGTCCCCCCACCACCTCTCGTACAACCTATTCCCCCCACTCCACATTCACAAAAAAGAGTACCATCCCAAAACATATATACTATCTACATGGAGTCCAACAAAACTATACCACTTAAAAGTTGTGTTAAACCACCATATATGTTATTAGTAGGAAAGATTCATATTAGTTCAAAAACCAACATAATTACCTGTGTTGTTACTTGTAGATTTGTATTGACTCATCCTTTAATCAATATCATAGTATTTTAATAGTCAGAACCAGAGAAGGTATTTGGCTCCCCATAGCCTAACATAGGCCTTGGGAATCTTTCCCTTCTATCCATGTTATTAACAATATATTACAAAAAATTCTTAAAAGGATTAACAATTTATTTTTACATTAATTGCAGTAATAATGGGTTTGATTGCTGTTACTGTGACTGCTGCTACTGCTGGAGTTGCATTACATCAATCTATTCAAACTGCTCATTGTGTGGATAAATGGCAAAAAAACAAACAAACAAAAAAAAACTCTACTTGGATGTGGAATTCTCAGTCAGGTATTGATCAAAAATTGGCCAATCAAATTAATGACCTAAGGCAAACTATTATATGGATGGGCGATAAAATTATGAGTTTAGAACATAGATTACAAATGCAATGTTATAGGAATACTTCTGATTTTTGTATAACCCCATTTCAACATAATGAGTCTGTTCACAATTGGAAATCAGTAAAACACCATTTACAAGGAAGTGAAGATAATTTAAGTTTAGACATAAGCAAGCTAAAAGAACAGATTTTTGAGGCCTCTCAAGCACAGTTAACTACTTTACCCGGTGCTGAAGTTTTAGATGGTATCTCTAAGGGGTTATCTAATCTCAACCCCATTCAATGGGTAAAATCTTTTGGATGATCCACTATTGTTAATTTTGTTCTGTGTATAATTTGTTCTATTGGTTTATTGCTCATGTGTAAAACTGGAAAAAATATTCTTCAATCCAATCATAATCAGCACCAAGGTATGATTGCTATGGTTCATTTAAATCAGAGAAAAGGAAGAGCTGTAGGGAGACCCCGTGAAACTATTGCTATGGAATAAAAGATGAAATGCTCATGATTATTGTGATGACAAAATTGCATGCAGGATTGTGAAAGACAAGGCCAGGATGGACTGCCAGAATGAGCCAACAACGCGTGATGTGCTTCTCCCTGCAGAGAGTCTATGAATGGACGTGCAGTCAGGGAGGTTTCACATCACGAAGATTCCCATCGCAGAAAAGCAGATGTTCTTAGCTCTGGGAATGGAATGCGACCCTTGTGGAGAGACTATAAATGGATGCATGGGGGGGGGCCTCTCCCTATGGATAAGATAGGGCTATAAATGCCCTCATCTTGCCACGGCTCTTCCAGGCCTCTTTAGGGTTAAGGCATACTCCCTTCTGAGAATTTCTGGTCTAACCAGTTGTCTAGCTTCATTTCCTGTTCCTATGGATTGTTTGTAACCATCTTTTGCTGCAACTGTTACTGCTGATTAATATCTTGCTAATTATAGGTTATGGAAAGACTGTGTTTCTGTTTTAAGGCTCTGTTAGAAATTACTGATGCACACATTATATTGTAAATTCTTACCTCTGTATACTGTACTTCTGTATACAGATGTTATGTTAAAGAATTACTTCATTCCCATGTGACCATCTCACCTCATAATCAAATGACCCTAAATTCCTCACTAATCTATCCTCACCCTCACTAAACTTAGTAATAAATGCTAGTATATCCGGCGCATTGGTGGCACTCTGGGATCAGAAGGCGGTGACCCCCTAGACCCAGCTTTCTCTATCTCGTCTGTGTCTATTATTTCTCAACCTGATGATCCGCCTGGAAACAAAGAAAGAGCCCCACTGCATTGCAGGCTGCTGGCCAGATCCCACAATACAATGCGGACTCCTAAATGAATCATTCTAAAATGTCTTTATTCATCATTAATCTCAATTCCTTCTGTGTTACAGAACCCTTTGTTAGTATTTCTAGTGCCAGATGTACCATGATGTGCCTAATATTTAGAATATGCGTTCATGCTTATTTTATCTGATGGGTCGTAAAAATTTTAAGATCAAAGACCATGTCTTATTTATTTCTGTATATACAACATTGTCAGGGATAGTCTTTTGCCAAAGTAGATATTCAATAAATATTTGTGGAGTTACATTGAATTGAGACAAACTGAATTAGCTCAAGATTGCTATGCATTCAGTTTGTCTACCGTCAGGTATACAACGCTCTTAAATTGCACCAATTGTCTGTTTTTCATAGAGTTGAAAGTTGATGTACTCTTAACTTAGTGCCATTTAAGTGAATTGGAGAGTGACATTTATTAATATTTGCATAACTCAAAAGCAGTTTACACTGTGCAAAATAGTACAAATTGGAAATGCTATTAAAAATAAGAGGATGAATAGTGTAGTAAAGTGCATCAACTTGGCACAATCAATGTATCTCTTGAATTTTAAATATTAAAATTAAAATAAGGAAACACCTGTTATACATCTCCTGAAACAGTGCGACACAACTTCATTAGCAAATAGTGGCATTGGCTCTCTAAAAGAAAAATCTGAGAACAGTTGCTAGGGATATTGTAAGCATTCATAGTGTCTATGGAAGCTGAACCTGCACAAAACATGTAATGAGTCATAAAGAGATACCTGGAGGAGAGCCCAGTGTCAGAAAAACAATGAGGATATAATTTTTCAAAAATTTTGAAGAGTAAAATAGAATAAAACATATATTTATTTACATTTTGCCTTTGAGTACAGTCGAAGGTTTTAATTCCAGACAAAATATAAAGGACAGAAAAACAAAGTAATTTAAACTTGCTTTGACTTATTAACAAAATTACCAAAATTTAAAACATAATAGGACACTACTTATAAGGCATTGCCCCTAGGACTGCCCCACACACGTAAGGACTATCTGTAAGACATGCAAGAATATCATCATGCTTTGTAATTGCATTTGTACTTTAAAGATAAGGGAATAGAATTTATTTTCTTTTTGAAATGTTGAGCCCTGGCACATCCAATAATTCTGAACTTCATTAATTAAAACAGACTGCCATATCCTTGACCAGGCTTCTAGAATCTTGCTTTGGCTAATACACATGAACCTCTGTCTGAAAGAATGGCTATCATTTAAAATAATAGATTTATCCCCTGCCCTTATTTAACTAATGACTCCAATTACAGTGTTTTCTTAGAATTTCATGTCTCTAATGATGATATGGATACAATGAAAGCTTTATGTTAATGAAAAAAGATCTACCAGCAATTGGTTTGAATGTAGTAAAGACTCTTAAATAATACATTATTCATTCTTTAATTGAATTTTTAAAAATATGAGTGCCTTCTATGTGTCAGAAATAAGTAACAGAAATCAGTGCTGGAAATCCAGAAAGTATCAGGAGTGCCAGATAGTCAGTGCTGAGTATACACAGACACAATTCCTGCACTCCTGGAATTTACAGGTAAATGAAGAAAAGAGATTTTAATCAAACCATCAGGCATACACGTGTAAAATAAGTACCAAAAATAGTTATTTTAAAAGTAATACATTAAGATGAATTTTCATTTAAATGAGTTAATCTTAGGGATTATAAATGTAGGGAATATGTACTTTATGTTTATGTGTGAATATGATCATTATGTTTCCACTGTAGATCAATTAAAAATATTTAAAAATAATCATCCACAGTGAGTTTCTTTAGTTTTATATGATGTTTCAATAAAAGAACACTACTCCTGATCATGAAGCTTTATTTATAACTTTCTATTTTGAGTGGTAATGCTATTGTTCTCTACTCACGGAGTGCTGTGTACTGTGTAGCATACATAAGACTTTTAAAAAAATCCGAGTTAATAAGCAGCATTTTGAAGTTCAAGAATTAAGAATAGATGTGCCTTTAATAAACAATCAGCCAATTGAATAACTCAATTGATTCCAGAACATTGAGGAATTATAAATAAAAAACAGGGAAAAAATGCTAGCCAGAGTAACCAAAATTGGAGAAAATGGGAACCAAAATCTCCAGGGCACAGTTTGGGTCCTGTTGAAGTCCATTAATTCAAAAAGAACTACTGGAGTTCAAAACAATCAATCATTTCTCACTCAGCCTCATGGGGTCAAATTCTATCCTCAATTACACACACCTAACTTTCATTCAAGTCTCAGGGAGTTATACACACATTCAAGAGGGCAGGCTCTTGCCTTGTACATTGAGTGGGGAGTAATTGATGACTTTCTTCTTGCTATGCTTGGCTCAGTAAGTACAGCTAGCAGCAGAGGCCTACACTCCTAAGCAGAGTGGGAGGGTGCTATAAAAAATACACAGCCTTGAGTGCTTTACCAAAGCCTTGGCAGCTGTTCTTCATTTTAAATCTAGGAACGCCAACTTCACTAAGCGTTAAGTCGTATTTTCTCACATATTCTCTTCAGTTTATTTCTATTTTCTTTTCCCATCTTGATTATACTTTCTTCCCTTAAGTGTTTACTTTCATCCTCTGCATCTTATCCTCCTATCATTTTTTTGTTTTCTGTATTTTAATATACTAATGAGATAAAGTGCTGGAGACAATCTGACACGTGGTAAGAGTTCAATAATTGCTAGTTTTGTGATGGTTATTGTTATTCTGCATTATTATTGTGGCTGTTAGTATTACCTTTTCCTTAATTTAAGGAGGTTTTGGATATATATGGAAAGACAATTCTTTAATCTTAATACGATTTTATTTGGGAAATTTTATTTTTAGTATGTTTGTCTAAAATTACTTATTTCATGTCAAATTTATAATCACATAATGATTTTCTCTTTGAAGAAAAATTTAATGCTATAGCATACATGTTATTCTTACATGAGAAAAGGGATAGAAAAACATGAATCAACATTGAAAATATTCCTAAGAATGTCACTAGAAGAGTCAAGTTTTATAAATTGACCTAATAAAATGTTAGATTCCTAAGGTGAATAAACAAGTTGGTGTAATTTAGAGTTAAAAATAGTATATTTCAATAACTGTTATTTTATTTTAAGATATAAGGCAACATAAAATAAGTTAACTATTTTGGATAGTATGAAGCTTAAAAATATCTAGCAAAAAAGTATTATAATTTTAATCAATACATATTTCAAGTAGTATGTATATAAAATGTGTTTAATTTTAACATGTATAGTAAAATTATATACATACATATATATGTTTCCATTCTATTTGCTAGATTTCTTATTCTGCTATACCAGCACTCTCAGAAATATTTATTTTAAAAACCATAATTCATGAATTTTATAATAAAGCATTTTAACAAAATACAACATATTTGAAAATATTAAAATTATAGGTATGCATTTAAAATAAGGTTCTGAGATCTTAGGTACCCCCATTACTCAAATGAACATGTTTTTCCCCATATTTATCTCTTCAGATTCCATATGCAAATCTCTGGTGTATGTTGCTCTTTGGTTCAGATCTCAGTTTCTCAGCCTTCTGGTAAATCCTTGTAGCATGCTGATTTTGGATTCACCTAAGGACCTCAATGAAAACAATCAACAGCATTTTCAACAAATATGTATTGAATGACTACTACAAACCAGGCCCTGTTCATGTGGTTTATTAATTATTCAGAGCCTGCCCCTGCACACGCCACCCAGCCACTCATCAAAGCAAGTTGAATCAACCTGCTCCCGCTCGATCCCTCAGGTTCTCTGACTTCTATCTAGTCCATGTTCCAGTATAATATGGGAAGACTATTTTAATTGGTGGTTTCATATGCTACTAAATTTTGTCAATAAGAAAAGAATCCTACTATGTACCAGTCTTGCTATTTTTAATCCCCCCACCCCCCGCCGCCCTTAACAATCATTTGCCATGCATAAATACTGCCAGAACTTGATTTCCTTTTTCTTCAAAGATATTTTACTTTCCAGTCAGTTCAGACTTCTTCTCTGTCATTGTCCACGAGGATTAGAAATATATGTATATATATATTTCTTGCTCTGTCGCCAGGCTGGAGCTATGTGGCTCGATCTCGGCTCACTGCAACCTCCGCCTACCGGGTTCAAGCAGTTCTCTTCCTCAGCCTCCCGAGTAACTGGGATTACAGGCGCCCGCCCCCAGGCCTGGCTAATTTTTTGTATTTTTAGTGGAGACGGGGTTTCACCCCCTTGGCCAGGCTGCTCTTAAACTCCTGACCTCGTGATCCACCCGTCACGGCTTCCCAAAGTGCTGGCGTAAGCCACAGCACCCGGCCAATAGATTAATTTTTAATGTTTGTGCTAAAGCCCTCGTTGAGTAGTTTTATCAATAAAGCACCTGTAGTTAAATATTATATTGAAAAATAGAATAATCAGTGATAAATAAAATGGGCACTTGAGATAGATCTCCTTGAAATTTGTTTCTGCAATTTCTCCCTGAAGATTTAGCCTCGTTTTTTTTTTTGTTTGTTTGTTTGTTTTTGTTTTTTTTTTCTGATTCTTATCTATAAGTGAAGATATTTAAAAACTCCTGTACAGGATTATGAACTTTAAATATGCTAGTTAAGCTGAATGCATTTAAAGGCATTTTAGCGTAATACACAAAGTTGGTATTCAATGAAATTAAGTATGAATGAGAGGATCAGTGGTTCATTAAAAAACTCACCTAGGAAAATTAAGTAAATTACCAAATAGAATTAAATATCCAATCAATATAAAATGCTCCTCCCTAAACATTGTGGGCTCTATAAAAGTCGTAGCTTTATAGGATGTTAACTAACATTATTTCAAAATAGAGTTATATCATGGAATGAATTGGGAAACTCAAGATTAAAAGAAGAAATCTTTAAGTTTATATTTTGATACAGGTTTTATCATGACAAGTCATAAAATTCACTTCACTGGAATGAAACAGAAGAAATTCAGAAGGTAAAATTAAATGTAAGAGGCATTAGGTATAAAATTTCAGTTAAATAGAGTAGTAAATATAGGTAATTTATCAGAGAAATCCTTCCTTGCTTGTTCAAGGAAAGGTAATAAATGGATGGACAGTTAAAAGACAGACAGAAAGCTAGGTAATGAGATAAGGTATACAATAGAGTGAACTATGACTAACATTTAGTGAGATTGTGTTTTATAGATTTAGTTTGTGTTTATAGATTTAGTTATTATTTGTATTTACATGTTCAAAGAAGTAAAGACTTATAATTACAGATGTAATTTTTAGTTTAAAAATACTCTATGACAGAACTAGCTATATTTGCCCATTAGTGAAGCATACCCTACAGATTGTTTTATTGATTTTCTTTCAGCTAATGAATTCAGTAAAAGAGATGTTCAGAGCCACCATTTCTTAGATGCATGAAAGGGAAGTCTGGTAAGAGCTGAATACTACTCAAAATACAAGTGGAGGTTGTAAGAAAACAGCTGATATTCTGCGACTTAAATAAGATGTCAGAAGAATCTATTTGTTGCCCTATAAGAAACCACAAAAGTCATTATTTATTGCTCTGAATTTTATGTGTGTCATAGAGGGAATAACAGCCTCAATGATGTCCACATAAGCCCCATAACATGTAAATATGTTAGTTTATATGACAAAGAATGAATTTGCAGATGTGTATAAATTAAAGAACTTAGCATGAGGAATTTATCCTGAATTACCCTGGTGGGTCCAATCCCTAGGGGTCTTTATAAGAGAAAAGAAGAAAGGGGAGAAAGCACAGAATAGACTTTATGATAACAAAAGCAAAAGGAGAAAAAGCCATGTAATGAGGGGCCAAGACTTAAGAAATAAGGATAACACTCATCCTGGAAGAAGCAAAAACAGAGATTCTTTATCTTTAAGACAGAACCAACCTGCCAACACTGTGACTTTAGTCCATCGAGGCTAATTATGGACTTCTGATGTCCCAAACTATAAAATAATAAATATATGTTGTTTCAAGCCACTAATTCATGGTTATTTGTTATAGCAACAATAGGAAATTAATACAGTTGGTATGCTAACCTTGCAATACTTCAGTATAATCAACAAACAGTCTAGTACTTCATTAAAAGGTTTTTCTTTTTATGCCAAACTTATAATAACATAGTGGCAATCGTTGAGCTGTTTTTCCAACTGCCAACAAACAGTGGCTACCTTCACAATCTCAATATAAACTCCAGCACCTGTCACTGTGATTTGAGCCCTGAATAGTACCTTTATTTAAGCCTTAAGAAAGGCAACTGGAAGGCATCATTAGTGCCTAAAAACAGCTTAGTCATAGGGAAGGGGGTTGATTCTCAAATCTATGTTAATAAAGTGAATCCTGAACTAGACATTCTCTGAATTCTTAAAGAAAGCTTTGTCTCAAACAATATACAAAATATTATCATTTAAAATTTATGTACAAGATTTTAGTATAGCTTTTCTTAGACCCCAAAGTCAAATGAACATCTCTTCTAAAACTATTTTAAAACCCAAAACAAGGAAGAAAACACATACATGCACACATACACACTCCACACACACACACACACACACACGAAGTAATAAAATTTTCAGAAACTCTCCCTTCTTCCCATTCTGTTATACAGAGACAATATGAATATATTTGCACCTGTGAGTCTTTGGACAGCGACTCTGACTAATTACACTTTGGAGTAGAGCTCATGACTTATTCATCTTTAAGTCCCTTGCATAATCCAATGCATAGTAGAAGCTCAAAAGTAGCATGATAAATGAATAAATTCCATTTGACCCAAAAACATTCATGGTTAAATGTATTACCACCAATTATATTGCATTGAGAATACAGATAAAGAGGCTACTTTGACAAAAAATATACAGATGAGGTAGTGTATACCCGTTTCCTAAACAATGAGTCTGTAGCTAATGTGTTGTTGGAGTTTCATATCTGAAGTATTCATTTTCCTAGGTTTGCTCTTAGCTCTACGGTGCTCTGTGCACCTATAGCAAGAACTCTCTCTGTAGATACAGGGAGAGAAAGAGAGATGTTTAGAGCCACCAGAAAGGGAAGTCTGATAAGAGCTAACTACTATGCAAAATGTAAGCGGAAGTTATGGGAAAATAGCTGATATTCTGCAACTTAAATAAAGTGTGAGAAGAACCGTGTGTGTGTGTGTGTGTGTGTGTGTAGAGAGAGAGAGAGAGAGAGAAAGAGATGGGGGGCGGATAGAGAGAGAGAGAGATCGAACTTCAAGTAAAGGATGTATTTGGGAATAATATACTAGAAGTAGAATTGCAATTCAGAATAGACATATAGACCAGGGAAGCCTCCGGTACGTCTGAAGAACAAAGAAAACACTAGAGTTTTTTTGGGAAAAGAATAAAGCTAAGTATGCTGTTTTGAAAGAAATTCATTGGCGTGCTTGTGGTGTTATACTGCGGTTGATAAGCTCTTATGGGAGAGTGGTGACATCATTAGGTAAAACTTGTCTTAAAGTCATAGCATGCCATTTTTGCCTTGGAATTGGGTTTGTGAGACAGTTCCTGGAGTAGGTCTTTGTGACCCAAATACTTTCTCTGCATGGGTTCTTGACTCCATTTTAGTTGGGTATAACAACAATAATTCCAGTTTGTATAATCAACTTTCACAGGGCTCTGAGCCTTTTCTTCATTTCTGGGCTCAGAGAAAACATCATGTTTTGTGTTAAACCTGTGGCTATTTATAGGTATGTTTAACTATAAGGTAGTATGTAGGAATTAATTTATCTTGGAGTAATATTTGACCAATAAGAGATAGGAGATGGCAAGTACTTTGTAAATAAATCTCTTGCCCTTCCTTTTAGAAGATATCCCATATGAATAAGCAACACATTTTCTGTTGTTTCTGTTGGAGCATGGGAGAGACTTGTAATGTACCATATCATATTTGTTTTTTTCTCCTTCCCAGGCTTCCTTTCTTTTTTCTCTCTCTCTCTCTCTCTAATCTCCCTGGGATTACATTCCCCAGGAAATAGTTGGTAATTGACTTTTGCTTTAAGTTCTGTTATTTAGGTAGCTTTGGCCAAGACAGTTTCATTCTAGGGACTAGGGCTTGGAAAATGACAGAATAAATAAAAGTTAAAATTTTCAAACATCTTTCCCAAAGTAATGAGCATAAAACAATATACATTTTTTATTTGAATTTTAAAAATCAGGAATAGTGAGACCTATAGCTCATTATGGACATTGGAGATATGCAGATTATTGGATCTATTTTTCAACAGTCATTCGAATTTTTCGAGTTGAGCACTCTGCTTGAATCCTCATCAGTTGTCTACTCTTGTACATCTTCAAAACAATCACGTCTCTTTCTGGGCCTGTCTAGCTTCTAAGTATTGTTCAGGCATGATCTAACCCTGTCTCTTACTAAGCATGTTCTACATATGATGCATTTTCTTTTAAGTCATTACAAACTGTTCGTCTAAAATTACAAAAAGTCTTTCAGAAGTACTGTCTTTATGTAATATATAGATTGAAAATAAAACAGCAATGTTTCATGCTGATTTTATAATATTAATATTTCATTTATATTTTAAAAAAACAGTAATATAGGTAACAAAGAACACATTGAAGTTTTGCTTTTTGTTGCTTTTTAAAATATTTTAATTTCTTAATTTTCCCAGCTATTCTGATGGACTATCATATCTTGAATTTTGGTCTTATAATTTTATAATGACAAATTATCTACTTTTTGTCCTATGTAATGAGGTATCACATTGAAGGCCTAGTTACAAAAAAATTCTATCATGATAAATCTTTTGGTGTACCTTAGACTATAACTATATGTCTGCTATTTGTAATTTTGCATCCCCTATCCCCTTTTATTCTTCATACTCATCTTAAACAACATTAACTTAACATCATTTACCTATGAATGGCTAACAAAAGTTTGTTTTGGATACCAAAGATTCGTTTTAATAAGTAAAAGGCAATGTCTTTGCTCACTTTCTCAGAAGAATGTTTTCTGAGAAAAATAAGTAAACCACTATTTAAATAAAATAGTTTGTACCTTAAAAAGAAGTGTGTATATCTTTCTAAAATGAAGGTCAAGAAGTATATGCACAAGACTTTTACAAAGGAAAAGAGCATAATTTTACAGAAAGCATTATTAAATGAAGCCTTTCTGCATAATATTTGGAGATTATTTTATTAAGATAAAAATAACTTTTCAGTAGCAAATTGTTTCAGAAGCAAAAGACAAAAATACTGTTTAGGTGAAAAAAAAAAACAAAAACCTCTCATGGAACTTACAAACAACAAGCAGTTGTTTGTTTTTAACCTCTGTCTTATGTGTTTTGCTTATGTTTTGCCTCTTTTAAGAAAAAGCATCTTGACTTCTCAATTTCTAGCATTTGGTCATTTTTTTAAAAAAAGTCACAGATGCTCACTTGCTTAAGTAATTGTATTCAAATGATGTTCATTGCCTTGCCTAAAAATGATCTCACTGCTGGATATTGTCTATAGTTTGAGTATACAGCACAAGCCATTTAAATAATAAGGCAGCTGCTTCCAACTTTAATCTTGCCTGTAGAGACTAACAGGCAGTGTCTAGCTTCATTACCCTTTAGGGGTTTAATGTACAATATTTATTAGTATTTCTACTTTCTCAGTGTTCATAACCATTCTTCTGTCTCATTCAGTAGCTGTTTGTGGTAAATGTTCCCATATACCTTTGGTTTCGTAGATTTCTACCATTGGCCACAATGTGGAATTGTAGAAAAAGAAGGTCTATGTTAAGTCTCCAGAAATTTTGCTGTATTGTAATATAGAACATATATGTTGGAATGTATATGTATTTCTTAGTAAGCTAAGACAATTTTATTCCATGCATAGGAATTAATTGCATGTAATCAGTGCACAGTATTGGGTAATATCTTAATCCTTGACTGAAACTGCCACTAACTTGAGATTATCGTTGCAAAGCAGATTAGTGTATTGACTAATTGCACAATACTAACATATGAACTGGATTCGAGGTCCTACTCAGTCCTTTATACCTGATCAAGCAGTCAAGTAACTTAATTTTTATTCAAGCCTCAGTTTTCGTATTTATGAAATGGGGTAATAAGCTATTTTGTGAGAAAATGTATTTTCTTCCATATTCCTATAGCTTAGCAGGGTGCTCCTAACTGAGAGTCAATAAATACTTGCTTATTAGAGAGACTAAAACTAATGATTTTATCAGATGCTCTTTTAAAGTTTGTTCTAGTTCAAAGACCATTACATTATTTACAATGCCAATTTTTCCCGTACTACAGGGAAGTCGCAGAAAGTGTAAAATATTTGTAAAAAGGAAGAACTTTTGACAAGTAATAACGTCTTTTATGTTTAATGGCTTAGCCACTTTATAAAGACCAAGGCCTCAATTCATTCTGAAGTAGTTTCTAATAAATAGTGATATTTCTTTCCAGGAGTCTAGGGCCACAAGTTGTGGACAATTGAATAAAGTGCATCTATGGTGAACCACCTTGAGAAAAATATATCATAATATGGTGCACTCAATCAATGCTGCACTCTGATAAGGTCACATATCTTTTAATCCTCAAGATTGGCGCTATCTCTAATGGGCCAGAAGAGCTGAAATTCTAGTATCAATCTCTTTGCATTTCACCCTCCTCTTTCCAAAATGTGAAAATGCACGAAGTTCTGAGGAAGAGGTTGGTGCTGCAGGCTTTAATGGGGATATTCTGAAGCCTGTTCAGTAGCATTGTTGTTGCTTCTCCAAGCTACATAAAATTACAGCTCAGAAAAATTGATGTGGGAGTTGTAGAAATCTGCTGAATCATGTTTTTAGATCTATGTCTCCTTCTCTCTTAAACTCTGTCCACGGTTTTACTCACTTGTTCAATTATCAAAGTGTTTGTTAGCACATTTAATCCTACCTTCAGATCCTCAAGTCGCTAGTGGTCCCAGGAATGCTCTGTTCATATGGTTTTGTCATGAGTCTTTTACCCAAAACCATTTTTACCTTTCCAACTGGGAGATTCACTTCTAAGCCTAAAGCCGCATCAATAATCCTTTATTCTGCCAAATATAACCAATATAACTTTTTTGCTCCTTTTGTGCTCTGGTATTCAAAATTCCAAACAACAACAAAAATATAAGTCTTTAGTAGGACATCTTGCTATACACAATCACACACATATGTATACATATGCAAATACACACACATATAAAAATAAATAAAATGTTTGTAAAGACTTTTGATTACTTGGTGTGCCCATTATACAACTTTGAAACACTTCCTTTCTATAAATTGCACATTGAGAACATTTATTTCAAACATTATTTGTATTCTAGATTCTGTGTGTTTTATGTGTATTATTTCAGTTCATACTTAAAAATCTTATGAACTAATAATTTTTATTAATTGCCCTTTACAGATGAGAAAACTGAGGCTGAAGGTGATTAATTTAGGAGCAAATTCTCAGAATTATTATTGACAGGTACGTATTCTTTCAGAAATTTTTCTGAATCTAGAATCACTGCTAATAACCTTTACACTGCTTTCTACCACTTTGCAGTTGGTCCTGCGCTCCTTCAGTTTTTATAATTTTCCATCCTTCCAAACGAAAAAAGATATTTTTGGTTTTCCTTTAACTAAAGAGAAAATTTGCTCGGAACAGTAGCCCATGCCTGTAATCCCAGCACTTTAGGAGGCTGAGGCAGGCAGATCACCGGAAGTCAAGAGTTCAAGTCCAGCTTGGCCAGTATGGTGAAACCCTGTCTCTACCAAAAACACAGAAATTATCTGGGTGTGGTGGTACCTTCCTGTAATCCCGGCTACTCAGGAGACTGAGGAAGGAGAATCGCTTGGACCTGGGAGGCGGAGGCTGTAGTGAGCAGAGATTGTGCCACTGGGTGACAGAGCGAGACCCTGTCTCATGAATAAACAAACAAACAGATAAATAAATAAATAAAATTAAATAAAGAGAAATTGTTCTTTGCTTTTTTTTTTTTTTTGGATGCCCCTATATGAAGCAAAGTAGTTCAATCACTTGTTAGGTAGATACATTTTATTGTCTTATTTCACATAACCTGAAAGTATGGTTCTGAGTTGTGAACCCATCTTTTGAAACACAAAATAAAAAAGTAGAGGGCTGTTTTTGCAATTAATTACTTCTGTAACTTTGGACATGTACTAATCCATTGAAATTATTTAGTACTCAGATTCTGTATCTCTAAATGTCTCAGATGAAGGTATTGTGTTCCCAGTATCTTTTCATTCCAAAATTCTGTGCTTTTATGCAGTGTTTCATATATAAGAACTACTTGTTTAATTAAGAACCAACATCCTCACAAAACAAATTGAGTTTATTTTTATTTTTATTTTTGCCAAATATTTACCAATGTGCTTAGAAATACTGGGAATCAACTTAATTTTATATGTTCTTTTATTTGTAATGGTTTTTTTTTTTTATCATTTAAATCCAACCTTTCACTTATCTTCACTTTATCTATGAGACAACTACGCAATTTGAAATTCTAAAATGATTTTAAGTGTGATTTGTTTAGGATATGCTTAAATATTAAGGCAGTTGATTTGTAAAACAGCAAAGTGGTAGGGAATAATTGTTTTAAAATAACATTTTAATTGATACAAGAGCATTTAGAAATACTTTTTTTAAAGTTCAGGAATTTGAAGTTCTTTTCAAATATTTTATTACCATGATATTATGAATTTTTGATATAAGAACATATTATGGAACATATTCGTGGGAAACTTTACCTGTATAGAGAAAACAATTGCTTGTATTGTATTTTGAGTATAGAATAACAACTATATGGATAACAGAGAAGGGGAAACAAATAGTTTGCAGAAAACTATTTTAGAAAACAGATTTGCATGTGTCCATGATAGTACATATTGGCGTTTTTTTTTTACTGTATTTAAGCTCAAGCTAGTTGATGTGATGTAGAGTGTGTAAAAGGTTATATTCAAACAAACAAGCCTGAATTTCACCTATTTCAGACTTACTCATTAATTCAACAACTTTTTATTGATTTTCTTTATTGTGATAGGCTTTGAGTAAGCGAAATTAGAACAAAACTGTTCCCAGCCTAATAGACTTATTTACCACTTATGGGGTGCAGTTGCTTTACTAAATTTTTACATGCATTTTCTCAACTAAACCTTTTACCAATGAGATTGCAATTATTATCCTAATTTTATGAATAATAAAACTAAGGGACATATCCAGAATATGCAAGAACTCTTTTTTTTTTTTTGAGAGGGAGTCTCGCTCTGTCACCCAGGCTGGAGTACAGTGGCGCGATCTCCGCTCACTGCAAGCTCCGCCTCCCGGGTTCACGCCATTCTCCTGCCTCAGCCTCCCGAGTAGCTGGGACTACAGGCGCCGCCACCTCGCCCGGCCAATTTTTTTGTATTTTAAGTAGAGACGGGGTTTCACCGTGTTAGCCAGGATGGTCTCGATCTCCTGACCTCGTGATCCGCCCGTCTCAGCCTCCCAAAGTGCTGGGATTACAGGCTTGAGCCACCGCGCCCGGCTGCAAGAACTCTTAAAGTTCAACAGCACTTTAAGAAAATTGGAAAATATTTAAAATGAGAAAAAGATCTGAACAGAGAGTTCACCAATGAACATAAAAATGGCAAGTACATGAAAATATGTTTAACATCATTTGTGACTATGGAAATACAAGTACCTGTATCAAAACAACTCATGTACTACATAATTAAATGCACCTACTATGTACCCACAAAAATTAAAAATTAAAGAATTTAAACATACAATAAATTACTACTGCGCACATACCAGAATGAGTAAGATCCAAAACAAAACAAACAAACATATAACTATACCACTTACCGATGAGGATGTGGAACAACAGGAATTCTCACTGATGGTGAGAATTAAACCTGGTATGGCCACCTTGGAAAATTGTTTAACAATTTCTTACAAAACTAATTGTAATGTTACCATAGATCATGCAGTCACACACCTAGATATTTACCAAACTGATTTAAAATTTAACAGCTACCAAAAACCCTGCACATGAGTATTTACAGCAACTTTATTCAAAATCACCAAAAACAGGGAGGGACCACAATGTCTTTCAAGGTGAATCGATAAACTGTGGTACATCCATATAATTAAGTACAATTCAGTGATAAAAGCAAATGAGCTATAAAGCCACACAAAGACATATATGCACTCAAATGTATATTGCTAAATAAAAGAAGACAGTCTGAAAAGGCAATATGTTGTTTATTAAAAAAAGGTTTTTTTAAAAACAAGGCTATAAAATTAGTAAACAGATTAGTAGTTGTCAGGAGTTTGGGGTAGAAGAAGTAAGGAAAGAGAAACAAGCAATTGAAGCCGGGGGCAGTAGCTCACTCCTGTAACCCCAGCACTTTGGGAGGCCGAGGTGGGCGGATCACGAGGTCAGGAGATCCAGACCATCCAGGCTAACATGATGAAACCCCATCTCTACTAAAAATACAAAAAATTAGCCAGTCATGGTGATGGGCGCCTGTAGTCCCAGTTACTTGGAAAGCTGAGGCAGGAGAATGGTGTGAACCCGGGAGGCGGAGCTTGCAGTGAACTGAGATCGTGCCACTGCACTCCAGCCTGGGCAACTGAGCAAGATCCCATCTCCAAAAAATAAAAAAATAAAAAATAAAAAATAAGCAACTGAAGAAAGACTGATTTTATAAGGACAATGAAATTATTCTGTATGATAATTCAATGTTGAATACATGAGTCTGTATTTGTCAAAACTCACATAAATTAAGTGTTGAGAGTAAATCTTAATATTATGTGTTTTTCCTTTAGGAGACAAAATGGCTTTGTTGGTGAATTCTATCAAATATTTACTATGATTCTTTAAATACTCTCCTAAGAAATAGAAGAGGAGGAAATACATTCCAACCAATTCCCATCTCCAGTATTACCATAATACCAAAACCTGACAAAGACATCACAAGATAACTACAGACCAGTACCCGTAATGAATATTAAATGCAGAAATACTCAATAAAAACTACCAATATAAATTCAGCAGCATGTAATAAAGATGGTAAACCTTGACCGAGTGGGATTTATCCAAGGAATGATAGCTTGGTTCAAAATAAGAAAATGAATTGCTGAAAACACCATATTTATAGAATCAAGGTTGATGTAAGGGTGGGAATTGATCATCTCAATAGATGTAGAAAAATAATTAGCAAAATCCAATATGTTTTCATGATTGAATAAATTCTCTGAAAAGTGCAAATAGAAGAATTTTCTCAAAAACAAGGTCATGCTTATTTCTGAAAGAATGAAAACTTTTTATCTGAAAATCAAAAAGAAAACTACCCTTATTGTTTTCCAATAATGTACTGTAACTTCTAACTAGAACAATAAGGCAAGGAAATGAAATAAAAGAGATTTAGATTTTTAAGGGAAAAAGCAAAACTATCTTTATTTGCAGATGACACTCTCTTGTATATAGGAAATCTCCCCAAATCCACAAAAAATATCAGAACTAATAAATTTGTTCTACAAAGTTGCAGGCTATAAGCTCAATATTTTTAAATAGTGTATTTTGATACAATAAATGATGTGAAAACAAAACTAAGAAAACAAACAATTTTATTTCCGTTGGCATCAACAGGAATAAAATATTTAGAAATAAATTTAACCAAAGAAGTGCAAGATGTACGGTGAAGGCTTATGCAGTGACAGAAAAAAAAAAAAGAAAAATTGAAATAAATAATACCTACATAAATAAAAGGCATATTTTATTTATTGTTAAGATGAAAATACTTCAAAAACTGACCTGCAGATTTGATGTAATTCCTATCAAAATTCCAACTACCTTCTATTTTCTCAGAAATAAAAAAACTTAACCTGAAATTCGTAAGGAAATTCAAGGATCCCAGCATCAACAAAGCAATCTTGCAAAGGAATAAAATTGAAGAACTTACACTTCTCAATTTAAAAACTTCCTACTAAACAAGAGTAATCAAGAAAAGATAGTACTGGCATAAGAACAGACATATAGAGCAATGAAATATAATTATTTCAGAGATAAATCTTTATGTATCTATAGTCAATTGATTTCAACAAGGGTGCCAAAAATGTTCAAAAGTAGTTTATATTCTTTTCAACAAATGGTTCTAGGACATCTGAATATCCACTTGCAATAAAATGAAGATGGGCTCCTACTTCACAACATATATTAAAATTAACTCAAAGTGGGTCAAAAACCTAAAAGTTATTGTTTAAACTATAAAACTATTATAAGAAAATATAGCTGTCAATCTGTGTAATGTTGGATTTGTCACTGGTCTTAGATTTGACTCTGAGTGTATAAGCAACAACAACATGTAAATAGATAAATTGGACTATGTCAAAAAATAAAAAATAAACTTTTGTGCATCAAAGGACACTTACACTTTCAAGAAAGTAAAAAGACAATCTACAGAATAGGAGAAAGTATTTTCAAATTTATATCTTCTAAGGGCCTACTATCCAGAATATATAAACACCTCATACATCTCAACAGTAAAAAGACAAATAATCCATTTAAAAACAAGCAAAGGATTTGGATGGGTATTTCTACAGAGAAGGTATCTTAGTGGCCAGTAAGCATGTGAACAAATATTGAAACATAATTAGTCATTAAGGAAATGCAAATCAAAATTACAATAAGATACTGCTTTATAACCATTATATAATCAAATAAGTGGAAAATAACAAGTGTTGACAGGGATGTGAAAAAACTGAAACCCTGATCTATTGCTCATGGAAACAAACTCAGGTGTTCAATAAATTATCATGTCAAAATAACTTATTTGCCATACTTTTCTAAAATAACTTAATTGCCATACTTCTTCAAGTATGGTGTTACTTTTATTACAGCCCATTCTCTTTGTTAACTTACACAGACTCTGATTTCTCTGAGAGTTTAATTCAAGTTCTGGAAGGTTTACATCCTGCTGAGGAGTGAGGAATGAACATCTAGTTCTCTGGTTCTTTTATTTTATTTTTTCCCATGATCATTCTGTCACCTAGGCTGGATTGCAGTGGCACGATCACAGCTCACTGCAGCCTGGAACTCCTGGGCTCTAGCCATCCTCCCACCTCAGCCTCCTGAGAAGTTGGGACTACAGGCACTGTACACACCACCATGCCTAGATCTTTTTTTTTTTTTTTTAAGACAAGTTTTTGTCATGTTTCCCACAATGATCTCGAACTCGTGGGCTCAAGTGATCCGCCCACCTTGGCCTCCCAAAGTGCGGGATTTATAGGTGTGCACCACCTCACCTGGCCACCATCTGGTTCTTAATACCACCCAGCTGTGATTTGTGTGCATTGTTCACTGCTGAGCCTCACTGTTGATGAAATGGCACGTAATAGATGTTCACTAAATTATATCTGTGCTAGCATATCCTGAGATGGCCAGTGCTCTCACTGATTCTCTGTCATTGGTGAACTAATTATCATTTTAGGGATCTTCCAGCAAAGAAGTTGGAAAGTCTCTGAATCTTTTTAGGTCATATATGCCCAGATACGTCATGCATTCTTTCCTGATCTGTGCATTCCTACCATGTCCCAAGGGCGCTTCACAGAAAATGAGAAACAGGTCTCCTTTATGCTCAAATATCAAAAATGTGCCTGAGATTTGACCAAGAAAAAGGGTACAGAGCCCCTTTCTCTCACACTCAATACCCTTCCTCTCTTTATTTAGCTTCCTGTTCAGGGAATCTTACTCTCTTCTAGGGTATGTTGGAAGAGGTGTGGGGAGAAGAACACTTGCCAGAGGTAAAAGAATTTTTGCTCTTCATATTTTCCTCAAAAAATTTATTTCCCTTTTATTCTTTTATGCGTACAGACTCTTGAAATCTAAAGTTTTAAATGTGAGTCATATTTTAAATTCTTTTTCTTCTTTTGTGCCTTTCTTCAACTAGTGAGTAAGATATGCTTGAATGGGGAAAAGGCAAATATGAAGGTAATATTAATACTACAAGCGAGAAATAGTAAATAAGTAAATCTGAATAAATGTGTAAGTAACTATATCTTTGTATAAACTACCACATACAGATATGTTACTCTATATATTTGAGCTACAGGCAAAATAAGTAACACAATAATATTAACAACTGATATAAAATCACCTGTTGAATTATAAACACCTGTTATTTAATTTGTTCTGCAATATTATTAAGAAAAAAACTTAGTTAGAATTCAAAATAAAAGGAAGGTAATGTCTGTACCTATTCATATGTGCATATATATATATATGTGTGTGTGTGTGTGTGTGTGTGTATATACACTACTAGCACAGGGATTAATTCCTCTCCAATTGAAAGAGTAATGTCAAAAATAAGGTTAAGGTACAGATTCCCTGACCTTCTTCTACTAATAGAGAGCCAGAAAGAGTTGTATCACTGAAGGCCCTGTGTTTCCTCTGAAGGAGCTTGAACTGTGTTCTATATCAGGGAGTAAACAAAAAGTCATCTTGCTTAGTCAGCATTGACTTTTTATTCATTAAAACTACGAAGAAAGACCTCATACTGCTTTCTATTTACCCTAGGTATATCACTGAAATATCTTTCTTCCCTATATTCAAGAAATTTAAAAATGCCATCAGTGTAAAGTTTTTAGCCCAATAATCTGACCATTTACACTTGTTCATTCAAGAATGAAAACTAAGAAATTAATACATAGACCAGTGTTATCATAGCTTCAGTTTCCAAAGTCACTTTCAGTAGATTGCACCTTAAGCCAAACAAATACCTCATGGTAGTGATTTCTGGTACATCAGTGAGGATGATATTTTGACACATTTGAGAAATTTCCTATTTACTCAATCAACATCCTGTATTTGGCTACACACTTCAATCTCATATGAAACTAGCCTTACTTTGCACTAAAGTTAGTAGCCTAGAAAATGCAGAATAAGTGTGATACTCCAAAAAGTGACTAACTAAAGCAAGACATTAATTTAATTGTTAAAACATTTTAAATGATTGACTAACAATGTATTATAGGGGGGTGTGTGTGTATTTTCTCTTCCTGAAGTGAATGTGAAATAATGCTAGGTCTATAGAGTCTGTTGATTGGATGTTAGTTCTTTTTAAATTTTTATTTTTAAACATAATTTTATTTTAAAAAATATGATCAGCCTGATAAGAAATAGATGAAAAAAGTCAGTACAAATTAAAAACACAAAATTACTTTAATTAGAATGATCAGTGTCTCCTTTATTGATATTTAAATAATGTAGTATTTTCTTCATTCATTTATTCATAGTTGTCTTTATATAGCTCTAGATTTCTAGGAATAGCCTAATCTTTGAAAAAGCACAAGGAGCCTGAAAATTGTAATTGGTATAATTTCATATACTATTCTGTTAAGAAAATATGTAAGTGAATTGTAATTCACTTTAACATATGTATGTGTGTATATATATACACACGCACACACACACACACACACATATATATGAATGTTAAAATTCCAAATTAATCTTCAGGTCAACTGACATCTTATCTCACTATATACTCCAGGTGAGTGTATTAACAGTAAACTCCTATGAGTATAGCAACCTCAATCATCTCTGAAAAAAACATTTAGTGGCCTCAGATCTCAGTGAGGATATTACTAGAATATCAAAACTGAAAGTAGGCATCACCTCTCTTCTAAGCAAATATTTTGAAAACAAGCCCCAGAGAAAAGAGCATTTGGATGTCAATTTAGAACAGGTGGAAGAGACGACAGGGGAGCGCCATCAGGCAAGAATCAACACAGGAAATAACCGACAGGGCTGCTATCTAGTCTATTTAGTGCCTGGCAATTAATCCCTGAAAAAAAATCAAAACACTAATATGTAACACACATTTATTTGAAAAGAAGTAGTACTAGAATGAGTGGGTATTAGGGCATATATATCCGGAAATTGCAAAGTAAAACTCTTACTGGACTTTTAAAGTTGAAGCTTCTTGGAACCAGATTTAGGATTTTAGTAACTTTTTTTCTCATCCATTTTCCCCACTTCTTCAAGGGATTTAAGAAAATTTTAGAAGCATGATGGCAGTGTCAATCTTTAAATGTCACTGTTCAATTCTAGCCATCTTTTAAATTACTAATTTTTCTAATCTAATTATATAAATGGTAATTACCTATAAAAATAGCAATTAATTCTGAGAAGCACCTGCAAAGATAAAATTGTGCTTATGAAGCCTGAAACCTTATACTCAGTAGGAATTAAATTCAGTGAAATCAATGGGAAGCAATGCCTGAAGCTTCATACCAAGGCCTAAGATTATGAATTTGCTCAACATTGTTTAATTATTTTCCTCACTTTATTTGAGTTTCTCAACTATAGTGACGAAGGACATAAACTAATTACTGAATTGACTTTGATCCCAGTGGCATCTTACGCAATTAGGCTTTGTGATGTTTAACGTCTGTATTCTAAATATACAAAAAAATAAGCTTAATGATTAGAACAAAGGTATGCAAATCAGAAATAGTCATCCCTCCTTTCACTTGGTACTTTCGCCTATTGCCTCAGTGCCAAAAATTTTCAAAGCATTTTATGTGCATAGACTGTGTGACCATTGAGTTAGCTGTTCCATCAGTATAGGAAAAGGAGAAAAATGATATACACCAGAACAATCCTGAAAATTCTTATATATCAGTGTTTCTCACCAGGAAATACGTTGCCCCCTCCTCCCCACCGGCCCCCAGGAGAGATCTAGCAATGTCTCAAAACAATCTTGTTCACCATGACTGAGGGAGAATGCTGCTGGCATCTAGTAAGTAGTGACCAAAAATGCTACTAACCACCTATAATACACAGAAAGCTCCCTGCAACAAGAGCCATCTGTCCATGTTGCCAATAGTATCATCATTGTGCGCCTTGCGCTACATACAGACAGAAAATATAAAGTCAAATAAGTACTATCAGAGAAGAAATAGGAGCACTGTAGAACAAAGCTTGAATATATATTGACAGTGGAATGCTGACATTAAAAAAAAATAGTGTAAAAATACTGAAATTCATATTGGGAACAAAAACTGAGAAAATTATTTTTGTGATGATTAGATTGACATAACTACTGTAGAACAGGTTTACTTAGAATATTTTTTCTCAAAGATGTATTTGTTAGAATTACAGGCAAATTACCTCTCATTCTTCCTTTCTCCTTATTTATAATTTTATGGTATTCTCAATAAGGGATGTTTTACAGAAATCAGCAGTTCCTATAAAAAAAAAAAATCTTGGCAGTAATATAGAGACAAAGCCAAGAACTTGAATAGACCATAATTAATTCACCAATTAAAAATAATTTATTATCTTAGCTACTAGGTGACCAGTGGGGGTTTTTGTGTTTTTGTTTGTTTGTTTGTTTGTTTTCAAAAAATCCTAAATCACAGTTTGAATTCTAAAATCTTCAAGTAAAACCTCCAATTCTTCTGCTGTGGAAATCTTGATCTACAGCTTGTTCTGAATAAGAGTAGTATTTTATTCCAAGACAAAAGAACACATCACCCTTATAAATTATTTTCTGCATGGAGGAATTTTATGGATTAAAAATTCCCTTTGTGAGGTTGTTTGTTCCTTTTAAATCTATTTTGTTTGTGTCATCACCATTAACAAATGAATTTCCTCCATTAGAGATATTTACCCAGTATCGGAGAATTTCTGTGTATGATGCATGGAAAATCATTCACCTCCCGAGAAAAACAGGTGCATATCACTTCCCATCTTTCTTTTCTTTCTTTCTTTCCTTCCAATTCCCAGAAAGAACTTCCTGGTTGTAACTCTGGACCATTTCAAATTCCTGGTAGGATGAAGACTTACAGAAATAAAAAGGCATGGCATTACTGATAAAAAATATATATAATTATACACAAAATATTATAACAAGAAAGATGAAAATAATAAATATTTTATTTTTCACTATTATAAAACAATTATAAGTTATTTGATTATAGTATCTGATATATCAATGTTTTATTAAGGAATTCTGATACAAAAAATAATTAAGAGTAAGTTGCTTAATTAACTTAGTAGAAGCATGAATGTGAATAAATAGGCAATTCTTCAATATTCATTATAAAATGCCAAGCAAGGAATACTGATGGAAATTGTTTTGTATTTGTCTGCCTGAAAATCTTGTATTTACTTTTTGTAATTTGTTTTTAAAAATCTCTTTGAACGGTGCAAACTTCAGAAGACATTTGAAAGTAATTCATAATTGTTTCTATAATATATTAAGCATAATGACTTTTATGTAGTCATTTAATTGGCTTGGGCAGAGTAATCTTCTAAGTAGATATATCATATAGTATATATGTATCTATATGAACTGTATGTTGAAACGAAAACTGAAATTTTCAGCAAGATATTGTGAGAGGTTTATCACAAAATTCACCAACAATTCACCTACTTGCAAAAAGGACCACATATGATCTTTTTCTATTGCTTTTAAAAATGCCTTGAAAACTAAAAATAGATGTACACAAAGGCCCTGTTGCAATGGAACTATTTCATTAGAATTTCAATGGAGTCATATGCAAGTTAGTATGAGGAAATCATGTGTTTTATATGTGTATTTCCTCCCACATTTTTTATTTAACCAAATGTATCTAAAACAGTAAGATATAATGTCTTTATAACACTATTGAAAAAGTCTTAGCACAGATTACAGATAACAAAAAGTGTTATTGTGTCTTTTGTCAATTTCTTCTGCCTCTGAATATATGAATTCATAGTTGATCATGCTAGGATCTGTGAAAATAATGTTTCTGGAGGAAATAATTTTCTTGTTACTGTTCTTTAGAGTTATATTATTTTTCATTGTCATGCTTTACTGTGGGACAACATGTAGCTTTTCCTATCACACCTATGCTTGCTTAAGAAGAGGTTCCTTGACCCTTCTCTGTCACTATAATTCCTATGTGGTGAGGATACTAAGACAAATGGAAAGGAATGGAAGTGCCCCGAGGAAAATCAAACCCTCTGACTATGTTCAGCCGTATTAAATGACAGAAGAGATTCTGTAGATGAAAGAGCACAGGAGAATAACACGTCAAGATACTGAAATTGTTAAATTTAGCCTACGTGTTTCTCTGTATGTAGTGAACTGTAATCTAGCTTAGTATATAGAAGCCTACATGTGTCTCTGTACATAGTGAACTGTAATCTAGCTTAGTATATAAACCAACTTTAACCTAAGAGTAATGTGTTACTTAATGATGGGGTAAATTCTGAGAAATGCCAAATGAGAAAGGAGATTTTGTCATTGTGTGACCATCGTAGAGTGTACTTACACAAACCTAGATGGTATAGCCTACTGCATGTCTAAGCTATATGATATTGCCTATTGCTCCTATGCTACTACGTTACCGTACTGAATACTGTAGGCAATTGTAACACGGTGGTAAATATCCCTAGATCTAAGCATATCTAAACATAGAAAAGGTAATATGCTGCCTTAAAACATTACGATGTCTATGACGTCACATGATAGGAATTTTTCAGGTCCATTATAATTGTATGGGACCATTATGATATATGCGGTTCATCTTGACCAAAAGCATAATTTTTAGGGCATGACTAGATATACTTGTAACAAATACGTGAGCCTCAGCCAGTCACAGGCTGCTAACTGATCAGACCATGTAAATATAAACTAGCAAATGCTGTATCACACCATACCTAAATAAGGCATATGCTGGGCTATAACCAACTGAGCTCTTTCTCCATATCAGTTTCTTTTTGTCTCTCTAAATTCTGCCTGCCAATGTTGCTGACTGGATCTCTGTGACACTACAGTTCGGAGTGCTGCCCACTTCATGAATCTTTCTTTATTTAAATAAATTCAGTTAAATTTAATTTGTCTAAAAGTTTTCTTTTAATAGAACTGAGCAGCCACATTTTTTAACCTAATAATTTTTATATAAGAATAAATGACTAAGTTAAAACTAATCTTAAATAGCAGAATTGCAAGCTATTAACTCAGATATTGTGTGTGCGTAATATATAATTCATTTTTCATGGTTGCTGTTATTCAAAACATACATAGAGGAGAAAGGGAGTTGCTAAGTGTCCATGTGTCTTGCAATTGGAAGTCAATAGATGCTATATAAATTTTTAAAGTTTGTTGTATAGTTGTACAAATATTTTAGTTATATTCATGACAGAAAACAATTATAAACAAAATTCAGTGTTTTCTTCATCAAAATGGAGATCTGGGTGTTCATTTTGTAACATTTTGAGGATTTTTTAAGGGTTTTTTGTACAAACATGTATTTTACTAATGAAAATTATAAAAATAAGCATAATGAAATGCAAATAAGCCATTGGGTTTTAGACATAGTAGCTAATATATAATATGCTAGTAGTTCATGTGGATTTTATTATTATGAAAATATTCAGTCTTTCCTAGACCTTTATTAACCACCAAAAAGCCCCCACCCCCTTGATGAGTGCATTAAAGCGACATGCCTTGGCCAATTGAATGCACCAGTGTGACGTTTCTCAGTGGAGGCTTTAAGAGGCATGACCAGTTCCTTGCAGACCTCGTGCTACACCATCTGCCACAAGAAGAACATGCATATCTCAGGTATCTATTCGCCTCAAAAAGTGAGACATGCAGAGCACATCTAAATCCAACCTGCAGGCAAAAGCAGACCTATTCCAGCCAATCCACAGGCTTTTAAATTTAAAAATGCTCCTGTGCGCAAGAAATAAACGTTTGTTATTAGTAATCCACTGAAATGTTGGGGTTTTTGTGTTTTGCAATATAATTGCAAATATATATATATATATATATATAACATAATCATGTTATCTTTTTTGCCACAGTAAAATAGTGCACTTTATTTCCCCAAACAGGTAATGGAAAAAAATTTATTAACACCAAAATAGTTACTGGAAATTCCAGATGGCACCTAACTTGAGTTTATCTCAGGATATGCATCTTTCTTTGTTTCACTAAATTAAAGATAATGAGGAATTTTTAAGGGCTTTAGAATGAGTGATACCTGTGTTCAAATCCTGGCTCTTTCATTTAATAATCTGATTAACTCTAAACAAGTTGCTTAACTTCCATGAGTTTCAGCTCCTCATTTGCATACAGAAAGAATGCCAACTTTATTGGTTTATAAGAGTCAAATTCAAATAACATGGAAAGTATCTAGCGCAGTTTATGGAGCATTGCAAGGTCAATGATTAGTAGTTGTTATTATAGAGCTCTATTTTGCTGTTTTTCAAAGAGAAAAACAGTTCTGGATAATGTTGGATTCTATATTAATTTCAATTTTAGTACCCTATAATACCAAAAAGACACTGTTGACTTTGGAAGTGAATGTATAAGGCATTTGAAAAATACGAAGTAAACAGATAAAAAGGGTGATGAAATAAGTAATAATATAAAACATGTAGTTATACATGTCTTTTAGCTATACATAGCAGACAAATCAAACTAGCTTTATTATAAGGAAAGATGTTATATCACACACTATGAAAGTATGGTGAGCTTAATGGCTAATTGGTTTTTCTGTCTCTCCCATTTGCCATACCCTGTACTGGCTTAATCTTTGGAATTATTCCAAAATAGCTAAAACTGTTCCAGGATCACCATCCATGGTGAGAAGGGGTGGGAGACCATCTTTGTCTGTGGTTTTCTCTAGAGAAAAAGGAAACTTTTTTCCAAGGCTCCTAGCAGAATTTCCCTTATGTTTTAATGACCATAATTTGATCACACCCAAATATTATCAAGGCAAATGAGCTTACATTTAAAATACTGGAACCCCATCTGGATATGGACATGGTGGCTCAGCTGCCTCTGATTCACAGAGCATTCTGATGGTGTGATGGTTACCTGAGCCAAACAAGTGCTCTGGTAGAAAAGAAGCCAAGTACAAGGCAACCAACCACGTCTCCCACAAGATAAAAACGCGCATTACCTGATAAACTGTTGCTCACATGATATAGGTTTTTTTCTTATAATAGATATGTTTTAAATATCAATCTGAAAGAACAAACAGAAACTTTTGAAAATGGCATACAACATGTTTTAGCCTAGTTGACCATTAAACCTATAATTGATTTGGAGTACAGCCACCACAAGCTGTTCCAGGGAAGAAAAAGTAAAGAGCTTTTATGAAACACTCATCTAAGAATAGAAGTATGAATTTTTCCTCTACGTGGGCATTGCACATTATAGTACTTTCTTTAAGAACTCTGCAAGAAGTTTAAATGCAATTGTAAAAGTACATCCCAACACAATAGTCCTCTGTTAGTCATTTGCACAGGTTCTTGCATATAAAAATAGCTGGCTTTTGGGTAACCTCCAGATAAGGAACTTCTGGGTCTTCAGAATAAAAGCCTGATTATTTTTACATTCTATTCTAGTGTAACGACTTATAAAGCAATTTCAATTGCATGTTCAACATTTCTATATATTTAAATTCAACAAATGGAAAAATATTTTATATCTTCAAAAAAGGCACTTAACTCTTGAATTCACAGACTTCGTATTTTCACTTCAACAGCAGTTAAAAATAATGCCTGCAAATAGGAATTTCATTATTCCTCAGTAACTCATAAAAAAGTACATAGAGCCATTTTAATTTTCATTCCACAACTACAGAACTGTCAGATCTTCTTAATAACCAATTAAATGACTACCTGACACATATGATTTAAAAAATAAGAATCAGTACTTAGTCATATAATGGTGTCATTCTACCTCAGATGTGCCACTACTTCTAGTTTTCTATCTTGGCCAAAAGAATAGTTTCAGTAGTTTCCATCTGGACATTTCTGCCATTATTAATATTCTTAGACAGCTCAGGGAACAAATTTGGGTGTTCTGAAAGCTGTTGTGTATATCTATGCCATAATGCTTTCAAGGACCAGGTAAATGAACATAGAATGGGTCCTTGGACCCTTTTTAGCCACTTTGAGACAGACTTGGGTTAAGATTTTGTTAGTGTACTGTACTCCACATATTCTCACCCTGTGTGGAGAAGGCATGATTGTACTTTGGATTTCCTGTGAGAGAGTTGCTACTCTATATACATTCTTTGGCATCACAGAGTCCATCCCAGGGTTCTAGTCGCCCCTTCACACAATGGTTTAAACATGAGAACTGGCTCAGGTATAAAACATTAATATGTGGCCATCACCACAGATCAGTGATAGTCAGCACCCCTGGGTCACAATTCTGATTTTGCTTCCAAAATTCAGAAGTAATTATGGTAATTATGTCTATCTTGACTTTGGAGATGAAGAAATACTAATCCTTGCATCAAGGATCAGCTAAATACAAAATACAATATTGAGTATTGCCTTTACTCAACAATGACAGTAAAGACATTACTAACACTTTTGTTTTGGTTTAGTAAAGAAAAAGTTTTCTGAAGTCTCTTAGGAAAGGTGGGCTCTCTAAACATGAAATAAATTCACTGTAGCACACTCCGCTCTTTGCATTTTTCCTTATTCTGCCAAGGCAATTCTTCAAAACTTCATTTGCTGTTGATCGTCATTTCTTTTTTTTTTTCTAAACTTCATGTAGACATTGCAGAAGTGGCAAAAACCTGAATTACTTTTGCACTAACCTATAGAAAACCTCCTTTATCAAGCCTGATATTCTGTCACACACACACTTTCACTTCCCAATCAGGTTCAGCAATCTCAAGATCCATTCCAAAACATGTTCTGATAGTTTTTGCCAATATTTATTACTTAGGTCCTTCAGTTCTTTTCATAAATAATATCTTTTCTCCCAAAATGTGAAGAGTACTTGCATAATTGGCTTTGTTGTCTCTTCAGGGTTTGTTGACCTAAAAGCCATGAGAAGAAGTATAGACGATCTTGAAGAGATTGTATAATGTGGTTTAGTCTTTCCCTTTGAATGAAATTCTACATGTTCTGTAAGCTAATGAAGGCTATTGTCTTCTAGCAAAGAGGAGAATGACCACTTCCAAAGGCCCAGTTGTTTCAGACAAATCTCACTATTTAAACTCCTTAAGTGCATCCACCCAGACATCCCTGACCCAGGCCTAAGAATTCCACTCTATCTCTGGTAGTGGCCTGATTTTAGTATTATAGTTACATTACAACTGTGAATTAAACCTTCTCTTGATATTGCCACAAATGCTCAAACTAAGCTCCAGGTTTGAAAATAAAATTCTTAAAATGCCATCATTGAGGCTTTCTGACTCTTACCATACTTCTGCATTGTCATTGGCTAACTTAATCTTCTTTTTTTCTTCCTTCAGCACACTGATAATTCTGAGCAGAATACAGCAAACTCTGCAGACCTTCTACTTACTATTGCTACCATAGTTATCCAATGCTGGAAAATTGTTATGTCAGTACATCTCCTATATGTAGCACTTCCCAAGTCTTCACGAATGAGAGTCTTAGTAAGTGGGATGCTATGCTGTGCCAGGGCAGATACAAAATAACCACCTCCATTTAACATCAACATTATGGTCCTGGCCATATGGTCAGCAAAGGACCCAACTTGAGAAGCTGAGGGTTTTCTTTTAGGACCAAGTCTGGTACCAAAACTCTTCTTGTGGGTTTCTACGGATTCAGAGCTGGAGAAAATGATTCAAGTGCAATCTTTGAAGGAAAGTGAGGATTAATATACAAAATGAAAGACAATAAAGAGGATATCATTAAGCCAATTATTACAGTGAGCAACTGAAGTCTGCAGAGAGAATCTGGGAGATGATATATAAAACATACAGCATTACTCCTCTTGAAGGTCAAAGGAACTAGACTATTAACATATTAATTTTCATCATTCATATTTTAAAGGCTGCTCCAAGGACTTGTTAATTCTCTAGGACTTCTGATCTGCTTTCTGTACAGTCATAGAAACTCCTTCTGGAAAAAGCTATTGTCTACAAAAAATACAAATACAATTAGAACTTCTTTAGAGCACACTGAAACTGTAAGGTCTTAGAGTCCTGTGTTGAGTGCTAACAGTTGTTTTCATTACCATATTTGACCAAGAAAATCAGTCACAAATCTAGAAACTCTCCCCTCTCTAGATTTTGCTATTCTCTTCAATTTTGGTATGATAATTTCCTTACTGTCTAATCAATGTTTTTAATAAGATGATTTTGCATTTTAAAATATTTTTCATGCATCTCATGTCATTATTAATGAAGACATTGACTACCATATGCCCCAAACATATTCAAATTTGGTTAATTGTCCCCAAAATATCTTTTATAATTTATTTGCTAAAATCAAGTGTTTTGCCAAATTAATATTAACTTGGTCATCTTTTAATCTTTCATTTGCTTCTGTATCCTGTATAATGTCTCCAAATTAAACACTGGAGAATTTTGATGAAATTGAAAAAATTGGCCAGGCATGGTGGCTTGTGCCTGTAATCTCAGCGCTTTGGGAGGCTGAGGCAGGTGGATCATGTGAGGTCAAGAGTTTGAGACCAGCCTGGACACCATGGTGAAACTCTGTCTCTGCTAAAAATAAAAAAATTAGTTATATGTGGTGGTGCATGCCTGTAGTCCCAGCTACTTAGGAGGCAGAGGTGAGAGAATCACTTGAATCTGGGAGGCAGAGGTTGCAGTGAGCCTCGATCACTCCAGTGCACTCCAGCCTGGGCGACAGAGTGAGACCCTGTCTCAGAATAAAAGAAAGAAAGAAATTGATTAAATTTCAGTTAAATATTTTTGGTAAAAAGAGTACATAGGTGATGCTGTTTATTTTATTTTGTGTAATCATAGAAGGCCTATACATTTAAATGATGTCTCAGTACTTTGTAAAAAGTGAAATACATACATATTAGGAAACTTTATAAATATTCAGTAAAAACAAAATTATTTACCAAGTCACTTTATCACTGTGCAATATGTATCATTAGACATTTTAGGGTTTCTTTTGTTTTGTTTTGCTTTGTTTTGTTTTTCTTGAGAAAGGGTCTTTCTCTCTGTCTTCCAGGTTGGAGTACAGTGGTGAGATCTCAGCTCACTACAACCTCCACCTTCTGGGATCAAGCAATCCTTTCACCTCAGCCACCTAAGTAGCTAGGATTACAGAAATGCGCCACCAAGCCAGGCTAACTTAGATATTTTTTGTAGAGACGGGATTTCACCATGTTACCCAGGCCAGTCTCAAACTCCTGGGCTCAAAGGATCTCCCACATCAGTCTCTAAAAGTGCGGGAGTTAGTGTGCCTGCACCTGGCCAATTTTAGTGTTAATTTACTTCATTTTCTGTGCGGTATCTTCCAGTTTTTTGGGATTAGAAAATTCTGCTCCCTAATAGATAAATAATAAATGTTCACCGATACTGTTACTAGCATTTTTTTTCAAATTTAACAAAATTACATATATATACATATATATGTGTGTGTGTATATATATATAATGTTCTAAATTACTATTTTTCCAAGTACCTGTTTTTAAATACTGCTTTAAACTGATTATTTGTTAACTATTATAATTATTTTAAATTAAACCACTGTTGTACTCCTGGTCATTTTCAAAATTTTATTATGCTTACATTTTTTTTCAAAATAAGAAAATGTATGCTTATACAGTTATATAACCCTTGCTTCAGTTTTTAAATATCTCCTATGGTTTCTAGGACACTTAGCCACACTGACTTCAGAATTCTTTTCCACTTAATAGTCTTGGCAGAGTCCATATTTTGGGACTGATTATGCCTATTCTGAATAGGCTTTAGGCTTGTCTCATTTTTTCCTCTGGCATCAGACCATTAATTGTTTTGTTACCTAACCAAGTTATATGAAGCAGTCTTCTTATTGCAACACTGTGTTCAACTGAGGCATGTTAAGGTCCATTCTTGGATACATTTTAAAATAAATTTTATTGCATATATTTGTGATTTGCAATATAATGTTATGGGATACACATAGTTAGTACAATGATTACTATATTGAAGCCAATTAACATATCTGTCATCTTTTTGTGTGTGTGACAAGAACAGCTACAATCATGTTAACAAAAATCCCTAATACAGTGCAATTTTATTAACTTTAGCCTTCATATTGTACATCAGTTGTCTTGACTTGTTTATCTTATATATCTGCTATTTTGTATTCTTTGATTTATACCTCCCCATTTCCTCTCACCCACATCTGTAATTTAAAGAAAGTTTCATTCTCTGTGTCTATGTATTTTAACATTTCACATATGTGAAATCATTCAATAATTTTCTTTCTGTGTCTGTTTTATTTCACGTAGCATAATGTTTCCCAGGTGCATCCACATTGTGGAAAATCTCAGGATATTTTTTAGGCTGCATAATATTCCATTGTACATATGTATGTCATGTTTTCTTTATCCATTTTTCCACCAATGTGCATTTAGTTGTTTCCACCTCTACATTTCCACCAACGTGTACTAGGGTTTTCTTTTCTCTACACCTTTACAAACACTTATCTCCTGTCTTTTTAATAACCATTCTTGCTATGAGTGTGAGGTATTTATCATAGTGATTTAAATTAGTAATTCCCTTATGATCAGTGATTGTGAGCTCCTTTTATAAACCATTTGTTAACCATTTTTATGTCTTCTTTAGAGAAATATCTATTCAGGTATTTTGTCCATCTTTTAATCTATGTATTTGTTTTTCTGTTATTGAGATTGTAAATGTTTTTAATAATTTTTAGATATTAACTCATCAGATATAAGGTTTGCAATTATTTTTTCTTAATCAGTAGGTTGCCTTTTTATTTTGTTGATTTTTTTCTTTGTTGTGCAGGGTTTTAGTTTGATATAGTCCCTTTTATTTATTTTATATTTTATAGCCTGAGCTCAAAATGTGATATCAAAAATATTATTGCCAAGGACAATGTCAAGGAGATTTTCCTTTGTCTTCTCTTCTAGGAGTTTTGTGGCTTCAGATTTTACATTTATGTTTTCTTTTCATTCAAAATTTATTTTTGTGTGTGGTATAAGAGACTGGTCCAGTTTTATTCTTTTGCATGTGGAAGTAATTTTCACAGCACCATTTATTGACGAGATTTTTATTTTCCATTGTGTCTTCTTGATTCCTTTCTCAAGATTAGTTGACTACATATATTTGGATTTCTTCCTCAGCTATGTATTCTGTTCCATTGATCCATGTTTCTGTTTTTATTCTAGAACCATACTGTTTTTATTGCTGTAGCTTTGTAGTATAATTTTAAATCATGAAGTATAATACCTTTAACATTTTTTCTCACTATTGCTTTGGCTATTTGGTATTTGTGTGTGTGTGTGTGATTTCATACCAATTTTAGATATTTTTTTTTTCTATCTAGGTGAAACATGCCCTAAGACTTTTGAGAGGAATTGTGTTAAATCTGTATATTGCTTTCAGAGTATGGACATTTTAACAATATTAATTCAGCCCATCAAAGAACATGGACTATCTTTTCATTTACTTGTGTCTTCTTCAATTTCTTTTATCAATATTTTATAGATTTTTGGTGTACAAATCTTCCATATCATTAGTTAAATTTATTCCTGGTTTTTTTTAATGCTTTCATAAATGAGATTTTTTTTTCAGATAGGCCTTTATTAGTGAATAAAAACACTACTGATTTTTGTACGTTGATTTTGTATCCTGCAACTTTACCGAATTCATTTATTAGTTATAACAGTTTATTTGTGGAATCTTTGAGGATTATGTAATTCGCAAATGGAGACAATTTTACTTTCCCTTTTTGGTTTGAATGTCATTTAGTACATTTTTTTTTTTTTTTTTTTTGTCTGCCTTTGTTGGTACTTTCAGACCTATGTTGAATAGAAGTGATGAAAGTGGGAATCACTACCTTTTTCTAGATCTTAGTGGAAAAACTTCTAGTATTCTTAATTAATCATAATGTTAGCTGTGGGTTTTTTAAATAAATGGCCTATATTGTGTTGAAGGACATTTCTTCTATACCTACACTATTACAAGTTTTTATTACAAAGCAAGATGCTGAACTTTGTCAAATGATTTCTCTATCACTTAGGATGATCATGTAGTTTTTATCTTCTATTCTGTTAATGTAATATAGAACATTGTTTGGTTCATATATGTAAAACCATCCTTGCATTCCAGAGACTAATCCCACTTTGTCATAATTTAGATATTTTATGTGTTGCTGAATTCAGTTTGCTAATATTTTATTGAAAATTTTTTCATTGATGTGGACCAGAGGTATCTGTTAGTAGTTTTCTTTTCTTGTAGTGTTTTTGTCTGGTTTAGGTATCAAGGTTATGCTAGCCTTATAAAGTGTGTTTGGATGTATTACAATAGCTCTATTTTTTGGAAGAATTTTAGAAGTATTGGTAATAAATGTTTCTCTGAACATTTAGTAGAATTCATCTGTGAAGCCATGTAGTCACTGGCTTTTCTTTGAGGTTTTTAGTTATTTTTTTAATCTCTTTAATTTGTTATTGATCTGTTAAAGTTTTATATTTTGAGCTTCTTGATTTATCTTTTAAGGTTTTAGTTTTTCTAGGAATTTATTCTTTTTCTTTAGGTTATCAAATTGGTTGGCATATCATAATTAATTTGTTCATAATTTTTCTTCATAATTATTTTTACTTCTGAAGCGTTTCTTGTAATGTCTCCAATTTCATTTCTGATTTTATTTCTTTGACTCCTCTTTCTTTTTGCTTAGGCTAGCTAAGAGTGTGTCAATGTTGTTTATTTTTTCAAAGAACCAACTCTTGGTTTTATTTACTTTTTAATAGGGTTTTATTTTTCTCTATTTGATTCATGTTTGTTCTGATCTTTATTATTTTCTTTCTTCTGCTAACTTTAGGTTCAGACTATTCTTCTATTTCTAACTCTGTTGGATAACTTTTATCCATTTATTTTTGAAGTCTTTCTTCTTTTTTAATATAGTCACTTATTGTTATAAACTTCCTTCTTAGAGCTGCTTTTATTGCATACCACATGTTTTGATATGTTATGTTTTAGTAGTCATTTGTCTCAAGATATTTTCCTAATTTTCCTTTAAATTTCTCTTTTTGCCCATTAGTTTTTCAGGAGCGTGTTCCTTAATTTTCACATATTTGTGAATGCTCCAAGATTCTAATGTTATTGATTTCTAGACCACTGTGTGGTCAGAAACAATATTAAAAATGATTTCAATCTTCTTAAATTTGTTAAGACTTGTTTTATGGCTTAATGTGTTCTATCCTGGAGAGTATTCCACATACATTAAAAAATCTATATATGTATATATATTCTTCTGCTGCTGAGTAAAAGTTTGTATATGTCTGTTCCAACTTTTTGATCTAAAATGCAATTCAGGTCAATATTTAGTATTTCTCTGTCTAGTTGATTATATTCACTGCAGAAAGAAGAGTATTGAACTCTCATACTAATATTGTATTGCTGTCCCTTTCTTCTTTTATGTCCATTAATATTAGCTTTATATATCTTAATGCTATAATGTTGGGTACATATATATGTAAAATTTTTATGTCCTCTTGATGAATTGGCCCATTTATTATTTAATAATGATCATCTTTGTCTTTTGTAGCAATTTTTGACTTCAAGTGTATTTTATCTCTTATAAATATAGCCACTCCTTTCTCTTCTGGCTACTATTTGCATTGAATATCTTATTACATCTCTTCACTTTCAGACTATGTGTCCTTAAAGCTAAAATGAATATCTCATAGGCAAGCTATAGCTGGATCTTTTTTTTTTATTTATACCTTAAGATACTCTATGTCTTTTTACTGGAGAGCCTAATCCTTCTACATTCAAGACTATTATTGAAAAGTACAAACTTCTTACATTTTGTTGATTGATTTCTGGTTGTTTTGTACATCCATTTTACCTTTCTTTATCTCTTGTTTGCATTTGTGGTTTGGTAATTTTCCTTAATAGTAAATTTTTATTTCATTCTCTTTCTTGTTTATGTATCTGCTGTAATTTTTGCTTTGTAATTACCACGGGACTTACATACTCAAAAATTTTAGTTATAATATACATTTTTAAGCTGATAACAATTTAAATATGGTCACATACAAATATTCCAGACATTTACTCTCAACACAATTTATATTTTTGTAAATGTATATATTTGGTAAATGTAATTGTTGCCACAATTTACATATTTTTATGTTGTGAATTCTTTTAACATCTTTGTGTAGCTAAAGTTATTTTTGACCATTCTGGCTTTTAACATTTATGTTAGAGATTTGAAAGATTTATACATCACCATTACAGTAATTAAGTATTTTGAATTTTATTATACGTTTACCTCTACCAGTAAGTTGTATACTTTATTTTTATTGTACATTATCAAGATTTTATTTTCAATAAGGACAAAAGTGGTTTATTTTTCAAGTGATGTTTGTACAATTGACATCATTTCGAAATAAAAACTTTAGGTCCATGTTATAGCATACACCAAAGGTAACTTTAGGTGAATTAAAAAGGTAAGTATAAAAATGAAATTACAAAAGTATAGAGAAAGCTTTATATGAATGTTCATGTAGCATTGGAGTGAAAAATACTTTAAAGTTCTAACCATAAAGGAAAGGCATAGTAGAATGAGACTAAAATATCATAACATTTAATGGTTGTTCTTAAATAGCTGGAAACACACTTCAAGAGCTATACACTTTCATATGTTTTTGTGATAGTAATTGTTGTCCTTTCACTTCTGGTTGAAGCACTACCTTAAACATTTTTTGTAAGGCTGGTCTAGTGGTGATGAATTCCCTCAACTTTTACTTATCCAAGAAAGACTTTATTTACCTTTCATTTCTGAAGGGACAGACTTGCTGAGTGTAGTATTCTTGGCTTACAGTATATATATATATATATATATTTTTTCTTTTAAATTTTGAATATATAATCCCATTTTCTTCTGACCTGAAATGTTTCTGCTGGGTATTCATTGTTAGACTAATGGGGATTCTGTTATATGTGACTTGACATTTTTCTCTTGCTGCTTTTACAATTTTCTGTCTTTGACTTTTGACAGTTTGCCTAGAAGACCTCTTTGGCTTTAATCTGTTTGGGGATTTTTGAGCCTCATGGATCTAGATGTTCATATTTTTCCCAATATTTAGGAAGTTTTCAGAATTATTTTGTTAAGTAGGTTTTCTGTGACTTTCTTCATCTTTTGTTCCTCTAAAAATTCCATAATAAAAAAATTTGGTCCCTTACAGATGTCCTATAAGTCCCACATAGATTTTCTTCACTCTTTTACATTTGTTTTTCTGGAGTTATTTCAAAAGGACTGTCACAAAATTAAGAAATTCTTTTTTCTGCTAGATGTATTCTGCTACTGAAGCTCCAAACTATATATTTTTTTACTTTATTTATTGAATTCTTCAGCTACACATTCCAGTGTGGTTTGTTTTTATAATATCTATTTCCTTGTTAAATTTCTTTTTTTTAATTAATTTATTATTATTATACTTTAAGTTGTAGGGTACATGTGCATAACGTGCAAGTTTGTTACATATGTATACTTGTGCCATGTTGGTGTGCTGCACCCATCAACTCGTCATTTACATCAGGTATAACTCCCAATGCAATCCCTCCCCGCTCCCCCCTCCCCACGATAGGCCCCGGTGTGTGATGTTCCCCTTCCTGAGTCCAAGTGATCTCATTGTTCAGTTCCCACTTATGAGTGAGAACATGCGGTGTTTGGTTTTCTGTTCTTGTGATAGTTTGCTAAGAATGATGGTTTCCAGCTGCATCCATGTCCCTACAAAGGACACAAACTCATCCTTTTTTATGGCTGCATAGTATTGCATGGTGTATATGTGCCACATTTTCTTAATCCAGTCTGTCACTGAGGGACATTTGGGTTGATTCCAAGTCTTTGCTATTGTGAATAGTGCTGCAATAAACATACGTGTGCATGTGTCTTTATAGCAGCATGATTTATAATCCTTTGGGTATATACCCAGTAATGGGATGGCTGGGTCATATGGTACATCTAGTTCTAGATCCTTGAGGAATCGCCATACTGTTTTCCATAATGGTTGAACTAGTTTACAATCCCACCAACAGTGTAAAAGTGTTCCTATTTCTCCACATCCTCTCCCGCACCTGTTGTTTCCTGACTTTTTAATGATTGCCATTCTAACTGGTGTGAGATGGTGTCTCATTGTGGTTTTGATTTGCATTTCTCTGATGGCCAGTGATGATGAGCATTTTTTCATGTGTCTGTTGGCTGTATAAATTTCTTATTTAGATAATGGATTGTTTTACTGACTTCAAATTGTATTGTCTGCTTGCATTCTTTTAACTCACAAAGTTTGTATTTTGAATTCCTTGTAGGCAATTAGTAAATTTTCATTTTGGAGGCCTAAGTTGCTGTAGAAATAGTGTTTTCCTTTGGTGGTCGTGTGTTTTCTGCTTTTTTACACTTCTTATATCACTGCATTGATACATGAGCATTTGGTAGAATAATCACCTCTCCCAATTTTATAGAATGGTTTTTATAGGGAAAGGTGGTAGATGGTTCTTGGATCAACTGGATATAGTGTGTTGGCTATGGTCCCAGATGGGTGCCGTAGTATTGTCTCCATGTCACTTCTTTAGCTGTAGATAACATCAGCTATGACTGTGTGCGCCTTAACAGTCTTGGCTGTAGGAGTTTCTGACAGTGGTGATAGCAAGGTAGATTTTGCCTGACCACTTTGGGCACAGCTTTCCTAGGGGTGCTGGACTGGTTTGGGTGCCAAAGGGACATAGCCATTCTCTCTCTTGGTTGTGGCTTCTCTTCGAGTAGGACATTGGACTTATTTTACATTGAGGAGCTTCAGTGACCCATGGGCACAGCACTCCACCCTCTTGAATGTGGCTTCCCTAGGGGCTTGGTGCCAGGTCAGTTTTCATGCTGATAGGATACAGCTGCTCTGCTGGATTAGGTGTGGCTTTCCTGGGTGCAGGACACCAGGCTGCTTTGTGTATGGAAGGGGTGTGGCTACTCCTATAACTCAGGGTCAGCCACCCTACTCGATCATACTGCATGTTCCCTAGAGGACAGAGGGCCATAAGGGACTGTGCATCAGCATCATGGCTATTCTACTGGGCTTAGGCTGTGAGTAGTAGGAATGAGCACAGCAGTCACTGGGATGGGGATAAAGAAATGCCCCCTCAACAGCTTATACTCTGGGTTAGTGAGCTGCGGCAGCTTAAATGGGAATGGCATCCTATCATATTTGAGCATGGTGCAATGACAGTGGAGAATCAGAAATGGCGAGATGCAGTAGCTACTGGCCATCAGAACAGGATGTACTCTAGCAGTGGCTCTGGTTTTAAGATGATGAATCACAATAACAGATTGAAATACTGCAACGATCTCCAGTATCAAAGAGTTCAGCTTTCTGCAGTGGTAATGGAACTGCTGGGGTCCTCTAGCTTACCTTTTCCTCATAGGGAGAAGTCCCTCCTTATTTTAAGTTGTTCCCAACTGAAGAAGCAAAGTGGCAGTGGAAGGGTGTTTTGTTCCATTCTCCATGTGACCATATTGAATTTCTTTGCACCGCAAATTTTCTGTTACTCGCTTGCTATAGTCCAACAATCTGTTTGAGTCACTCTAGTCAAAATTTTCGGTTTTTTTGTCCTTTTTTGCGGGGGAGAAGGGGATGAGCATTAGTTACCTCTAGTCATCCATCTTTCTAATATCTTATTTATTTCTTTATCTTTTTACTTCTTTCTCATTAGAACAGAAAAGAAAAAAAATTACAAGCTAACTCTTCTTGGTTCGATTTGCTATTTTTCTTGAAAAGCCTATAAGCAACCTTCTATTTTATTCTTCTTAACCCTTCTCATATGCCTTTTCCCCTGCACATGAATGACTTTCTATAAAAATCATAGTTTTACATCTAATATATTCACAATTTAAACCTCTTTATTTTAAAATAAGAAAATTTAATCCTGGAATAAAATATTCTTTAAGTATATTTTTATACTCTTCTCTATATTATTTCCAATTAATTTCAGGTCATATACATTTTGCATTATCTGCATTCAGCCATTAAATGTTCTTTGATAAATTTTTCAAAATTTGTAATCTGAAACATAATATGAAAACAACATTTCTCTTTCATCTACTTAAAATGTTTGTAACCAAATTTTTTTCTATTTTAAATTTTATATTATACTTCATAGCATGTTCTAGCTATAATAAGAGATGTTCCTTTGCCCATTTTTCTTTCTCTGAACTACTTAAAATTGAGTTAAGACAAGCAAATTTAGTTAACAATCCTTAAGATCTAAATAAGAAATCCCTGTTCTAATTCAATATTGCTGGTTGGCACAGTATTTGTTTAGTGACAGTCAGCTTCAAATCATATTACTCTGTAAAACTTATTACTTTGAAATGTTTCTCAAGATGTTTTATGTTAATCCCATTATAATGGACTACAATCAAGCAACTCAATGGTAGTAATTTTCACTGCTTTTATCAAAATTGTAGATAGATGAACTGAATCCAAAACCTACTCCAAATAAACAGCTCTCTACTCTTATGTTCTTGGTAACAATAAATGCTAAATTATCTTCCATAAAAGCCTAACATAGTAAAATTATACTTTTTTCTTAGAAAATATGAGTTTTTTAAATTTCTAATTTTTGTAGGATATTTTACGCAGAAATATAATTTTAAGATTGGAGACATGTAGTCCAAATAGCTATATAGAGTTTTTATAAAGATCTAATCTCCATGGAGCTGTGCACAATCAGTGTTTAATAAAACTTCTGTAGTAAGCTTACTTCTGATAAAATGGAAGTTATAAAGGTTAAAATGATAATTAGAAAATGTCCATAAAAGTGCCTTTAAGTGTAAACTTCACTACATATAGACCATATTAAATTGAATAATTATTTCTAAAAATATGCTTGATTAAAATAAATTTTAAGAGGACACACATAGTGCTAGTCTTTATCATATGTGTTTACTTCTTGAACTTTTTAACAGTTGTATATAAGGATTTACTATGTGCCAAGTCCTGTTCTAACTGCCAAGGTTAAAATGATAGATAAGACATATGTAGACACACCTCATTTTATTGTACCTGATAAATACTGCATTTTCCAGAAACTTCAGGATCATGGCAACCCTACATACAGCAAGCCTATGAGCACCACTTTTCTAATAGCATGGGTTTATTTCACATCTCTGCATCACATTTTGGTAATTCTCACAATATTGAAAACTGTTTTCATTATCATATCCATTAATGTGTTCTGTGACTACCTATCTGTAATGTTATTATTGTAATTTTGAGGGGGCACCACAAACTGTGCCCATATAAAATGGTAAACTCAATTGTTAAGTGTTCTATGTAGTGACTGCTCTACTAACTGACTGTTCCCTAGTCTTTTTCCTCCTTAAGCTGCCCTATTCCCTGAGACACAACAGTATTGAAATTACGCCAATTATTAAGCCTACAATGGTCTGTAATTGTTCAAGTGAAAGAAAGAGTCACCTGTCTCTCACTTTATATCAAAAGCTATCAATAATTAAGCATAGTAAGAAAGGTATGTTGAAAGTCAAGATAGAAGAAAACTAGGCCTCTTGTGCCACAGTTATCTAAGTTATGAATATGAAAAAAGTTCTTGAAATAAATTAAAAATGCTACTCCTGTGAACACACATGATAGGAAAATGAAATAACCTTATTACTAACATGGAGAAAGCTGTAGTAGTATGGAGATAAGATCAAACAAGCCATGGCATTAGTTTAAGACAAAGTCTGATCTAGAACAAGGTTCTAACTCTCTTTAATTCTATGAAAGCTGAGAGAGGTGAAGAAGATACAGAAAACAAGTTTGAAGCTAGCAGAATTTGGTTCATAAAATTTCAGGAAAGAAGACATTTCCCATAACGTAAAAGTGTAAGGGAAGGTAACATATATCAATATAAAAGCTGCTGTAAGTTATCCAGAAAATCAAGCTAAGATCACTGATGAAGGTGGTTACACTAAACAATAGATTTTCAATGTAGTTAGCCTTATTGGAAAAAGAGAGCATTTAGGACTTTCATAGCTAGAGAGGAAAAGTCAATGCCTGGGTCCAGTGCTTCAAAACACAGGCTGATTCCCTTATTAGGGGCTAATGCAGTTGATGATTTTAAGATGAAATCAATGTCATTCATTATACTGAAAATTCCATGGCCCTAAAAGAATCATGTTAAGTATAATAAATCTAATAATCTGCCTGCTCTCTATAGATGGAACAACAAAACCTGACTACCAACACATCTATTTAAATCATGGCTTATTGAATATTGTAAGCCCACTATTTTGCCAACTGCTTAGAAAAAAAAATTTCTTTTAAAATATTATTTTTGATTGACAACACATCTGGTCACCCAAGAGCTCTAATGGAGATATACACACAAATTCATGTCATTCTCAAGTTTGCTACCACAACATCTATTCTGCAGCCTATAGATCAAGTAATAATTTAAACTTTCAAGTCTTATTACTTAAGATATACATTTTATAAGACTATTGCTGCTATAAATAGTAATTCCTCTGATGGATCTGGGCAAATAACTTGAAAAGTTTCTGGAAAAAACATTTATCATTCTAGATGTCATTAAGAACATTCATAATTCATAAGGACAAAATATCGACATTAATAGGAGTTTAAAAGAAATTTATTCAAACCCACATTGATGGCTTTGAGGGGCAAGAATAGTGGAGGAAGTAACTGTAAATGTGATGGAAGTAACAAGAGAACTAGAATTAGACGTGGAGCCTGAAGATGTGTCTGGATCACTGCACTGTCATGATTGAACTTGAACAGAAGAGAAATTGCTTCTTATGGAAGAACAAAGAAAGTGGTTTCTTGAGGTAGAATATAATCTCAGTGAAGATGCTGTTAACACTGTCGAAATGATAACAAAGAATTCATATTATATATTACATCAACTTAATCAATAAAGCAGTGGAAAAATTGGAGAAAATTGATTCTAATTTGAACAAAGTTCTACTGTGGGTAAAATGCTATAAAACAGCATCACATGCTACAGAGAAATATTTTGAGAAATGAAGAGTCACACATTGTTGTCTTATTTTAAGAAATTTCCACAACCACTCCAACCTTCAGTAACCACCACCTTGATCAATCAGCAGCCATCAACTTTGAGGCAAAACCCTCCACCAGCAAAACTTATGAATTCTTAAAACTCACATGACCATTAGCATTTTTTAGAAATAAAGTATTTTTAATTGAGGTAAGTAAAATGCTGTTAAACACTTAATAGGCGACAATCTAGTAGAAACATAACATTTATGTTCACTGGGAAGCCAAAAACTTTGTAGGACTCCGTTTCATGCAGTATTTGCTTTATTGAGTCAGCCTGAAAATGAATCTACAATTTCTCTGAGGTATGCCTTTATGTTAAATGTTCTTAATATGTTAGAAGCAAAACTAACTGACAAGCAACTATATATATAGAGAGAGGATTTTCACAGAATCTATAAACTACTTTGGGCAGTATGGACATTTTCACGATGTTTTCATGATATTCTTCCTATCTATGAGCATGTAATGTTTTTCTATTTGTTTGTATCTTCTCTTATTGCCTTGAGAAGGGTTTGTAGTTCTTGAAGAGGTCCTTCATATCCCTTGTAACTAGTATTCCTAGGTATTTCATTTTCGTTATAGCAATTGTGAATGGGAATTCACTCATGATTTGGGTCTCTGATTGTCTGTTATTAGTGTATAGGAATGCCTATGATTTTGCACATTGATTTTGTGTCCTGAGACTGCTGAAGTTGCTTATCAGCTTCAGGAGTTTTTGGGCTGAGACAATGGGGTTTTCTAAATATACAATCAGGTCATCTGCAAACAGAGACAATTTGACTTAGTCTCTTCCTATTTGAAAACCCTTTATTTCTTTCTCTTGCCTGATTGCCCTGGCCAGAACTTCTAATACCATGTTGAATAGGAGTGGTGAGAGAGGGCATCCTTGTCTTGTGCCAGTTTTCAAAGGGAATGCTTCCAGCTTTTGCCCCTTCAGTATGATATTGGCTATGGGTTTTTCATAAACATCTCTCATTATTTTGAGACATATTCCATCAACACCTAGTTTATTGAGTGTTTTTAGCATGAAGAGGTGTTTAATTTTACCGAAGGCCTTTTCTACATCTATTGAGATAATCATGTGGTTTTTGTCACTGGTTCTGTTTATGTGATGGATTACATTTATCGATTTGAATATGCTGAACCAGCCTTGCATCCCAGAAATGAAGATGACTTGATCGTGGTAGATAACTTGTGTTCGATGTGCTGATGGATTCAGTTTGCCAGTTTCTAATTGAGGATTTTCACATTGACATTCATCAAGGATATTGGCCTGAAATTCTCTTTTTTTATTGTGTCTCTGCCAGGTTTTGGTATCAGGATGATGCTGGCCTCATACAATGAGTTAGGGAGGAGTCCCTCTTTTTCTATTTTTTGGAATAGTTTCAGAAGGAACGGTACAAGCTCCTCTTTGTACCATGGTCCTCTTTGTAGAATTCGATGTTAATCCATCTGGTCCTAGGCTGCTTCTTTTTTTTTTTTTTTTTTTGATTGGCAGGAAATTCATTACTGCCTCTATTTCAGAACTTGTTATTGGTCTATTCAGGGATTTGACTTCTTCCTGATTTAGCCTTGGGAAGGTGTCTGTGTCCAGGAATTTATCCATTTCTTCTAGATTTTCTAGTTTATTTGCATAAAGATGTCTGTAGTATTCTCTGATGGTAATTTGTATTTCTGTGGGATCAGTGGTGATCTCCCTTTTATCATTTTTATTGCATGTATTTGATTATTCTCTCTTTTCTTCTTTATTATTCTAGATAGTGATCTATCTATTTTGTTAATCTTTTCAAAAAATGAGCTCCTGGATTCATTGATTTTTTGAAGAGTTTTTCATGTCTCTATCTCCTTCAGTTCTGCTCTGATCTTAGTTATTTCCTGTCTTCTGCTAGCTTTTGAATGTGCTTGCAGTTATTTCCTGTCTTCTGCTAGCTTTTGAATTTGTTTGCTCTTGCTTTTCTAGTTCTTTTAATAGTGATGTTAGGATGTTGATTTTAGATCTTTCCACTTTCTGATGTGGGCATTTAGCGCTACAAATTTTCCTCTTAACACTATGTTAGCTGTGTCCCATTCCCATCAAGCTACCTTTGACTTTCTTCACATAACTAGAAAAAACTACTTTAAATTGCATATGGAACCAAAAAAGAGCCTGAATAGCAAAGACAATTCTAAGCAAAATGAACAAAGCTGGAGGCATCATGCTACCTGACTTCAAACTATACTTCAAGACTACAGTAACCAAAACAGCATGGTATGGCGCCAAAACAGATATATAGACCAATGTAACAGGACGGAGGCCTCTGAAATAATGCCACACATCTACAACCATCTGATCTTTGACAACCCTGACAAAAACAAGCAATAAGAAAGGATTCCCTATTAAATAAATGGTACTGGGAAAACTGCTTATGCAGAAAACAGAAATTGGACCAGTTTCTTACACTTTATAAAAAAATTAACTCAGGATGGATTAAAGACTTAAATGTAAGGCCTAAAACCATAAAAGCCATAGAAGAAAACCAAGGCAATGCCATTCATGACATAGGCATGGGCAAAGACTTCATGACTAAAACAGCAAAAGCAATTGCAGCAAAAGCCAACATTAACAAATGAGATCTAATTAAACTAAAGAGCTTCTTCACAGTAACAGAAACTATCATCAGAGTGAACAGGCAACCTACAGAATAGGAGAAAATCTTTGCAGTCTATCCATTGGACAAAAAACTAATATCCAGTATCTACAAGGAACTTAAATTTCAAGAAAAAAACAACCCCATCAAAAGTGGTTGAAGGATATGAATACACATTTCTCAATAGAAGACATTTATGCAGCCAACAAACATGCGGAAAAAAAGCTCATCATCACTGATCATTAGAGAAATACAAATCAATACCACAATGAAGTACCATCTCATGCCAGTTGAAATGGTGATTATTTAAAAGTCAGGAAACAACAGATGCTGGAGAGAATATGGAGAAATAGGAACACTTTTACACTGTTGGCACAAGTGTAAATTAGTTTAACCATTGTGGAAGACAGTGTGATGATTCCTCAAAGATCTAGAACCAGAAATAGCATTTGATGCAGCAATCTCATTACTGGACATATACCCAAAGGATTATAAATCATTCTATTATAAAGGCACATGCACACGTATGTTTACTGAAGCACTATTCACAATAGCAAAAACTTGGAACCAGCCCAAATGCTCATCAATAATAGACTGGATAGAAAAAATATGGCACATATACACTATGGAATTCTATGCAGCCATAAAAAAGGATGAGTTCATGTCCTTTGCAGGAACATAGATGAAGTTGGAAACCATCACTCTCGGCAAACTAACACAGGAACAGAAAACCAAACACTGCATGTTCTCACTCATAAGTGGGAGTTGAACAATGAGAACACATGGGCACAGGGAGGGGACCATCACACACCAGGGCCTATAAGAAGGTGGGAGGCAGTAGGAGGGAAAGCATTAGGATAAATACCTAATGCATGCTGGGTTTAAAACCCAGATGATGTATTGATGGGTGCAGTAAACCTCCATGGCACGTGTATACCTATGCAACAAACCTGCAAGTTCTGCACACATATCCTGGAACTAAAAGTATAATAATAAAAAAAAAAAGTCTAGAAAGCAGTAAGTTAAAAATGCATAAAGGGTTATATAGGTTTCTTGTATATATGGCACATACAATGTCACTTCTAGCAACCACTCCAAGGAAATAATTTAAAGAATGGTCAAGACAGCATATGTACATAGATATTTCACAGGGCATTATTTATAAAGTGAGACATTGCCTAGAACCCAATAGTTAATGGTTATTAATTTTGGTTTATCTATGCAGAACTTGATATCATTAAAATAATTTTAAATGACAATTATGAGAATAGATATATAGGTAATATTAAGTGGTAAGGATAAATAAGCATAGTAAAAGATTTTAAATTTTAGAATTCCATCTATTTATAATTAATAAATATTTATATGTAGGACTGAAATAAAATAAAAACATATCATGTGTTAAATCAGAACAATAATGATTAAATTTCTGCCTAATTTTTGTTTTAAATAAATGAACTGTCTTAAAATTATTTTTAGAGGAATAAGAACAGCTCCAGTCTCCAGCTCCCAGCACCAGTGACACAGAAGATGGGTGATTTCTGCATTTTTGATGGAGGTACCGGGTTTATCACACTAGGGAGTGCTGGACAATTGGTGCTGGTCAGCTGCTGCAGCCCGACCAGCCCAGGAGAGCTGAAGCAGGGCCAGGCATTGCCTCACCTGGGAAGCGCAAGGGGGACGGGAATCCCTTTTCCTAGACAGGGGAACTGAGACACACAACAACTGGAAAATCGGGTAACTACCCCAATACTCCACTTTACCAAGGGTCTTAGCAAATGGCACACCAGGAGATTATATCCCACACCTGGCCGGGAGGGTCCCACACCCACGGAGCCTCTCTCATTGCTAGCACAGCAGTCTGTGATCTAACTGCAAGGCAGCAGCGAGGCTGGGGGAGGGGCACCCGCCATTGCTGAGGCTTAAGTAGGTAAACAAAGCTGCTGGGAAGCTCTAACTGCGTGGAGCCCACAGCAGCTCAAGGAGGCCTACCTGTCTCTGTAGACTCCACCTCTGGGGACAGGGCACAGCTAAACAATAAACAAAAAGCAGCAGAAACCTCTGCAGACACAAACGACCCTTTCTGACAGATTTGAAGACAGCAGTGGATCTCCCAAAATGGAGGTTGAGATCTGAGAATGGACAGACTGCCTGCTCAAGTGGGTCCCTGACCCCTGAGTAGCCTAACTGGGAGACATCCCCCACTAGGTGCAGACCAACATCCCACACTTCACACGGTGGGGTACACTTCTGAGATGAATCTTCCAAAGCAAGAATCAGATAGGTACACTCACTGTTCGGCAATATTCTATCTTCTGCAGGCTTTGCTGCTGATACCCAGGCAAACAGGTTCTGGAGTGGACCTCAAGCAATCTCCAACAGACCTATAGCTGAGGGTCCTGACTGTTAGAAGGAAAACTAACAAACAGGAAGGACACCCACACAAAAACCCCATCAGTACGTCACCATCATCAAAGACCAAAGGCAGATAAAACCACAAAGATGGGGAAAAAGCAGGGCAGAAAAGCTGGAAACTCAAAAAATAAGAGCGCATCTTCCCCTCCAAAGGAACGCAGCTCATCATCAGCAACGGATCAAAGCTGGACGGAGAATGATTTTGACGAGTTGAGAGAAGAAGGTTTCAGTCCATCAAATTTCTCAGAGCTAAAGGAGGAATTACGTACCCAGTGCAAAGGAACTAAAAATCTTGAAAAAAGAATGGAAGAATGGATAAGTAGAATAATCAACGCAGAGAAGGCCATAAACGAACTGACAGAGATAAAAACCATGACACGAGAAATACGTGACAAATGCACAAGCTTCAGTAACCGACTCAATCAACTGGAAGAAAGAGTATCAGCGATTGAGGATCAAATAAATGAAATGAAGCAAGAAGAGAAGTCTAAAGAAAAAAGAGGAAAAAGAAATGAACAAAGCCTTCAAGAAGTATGGGATTATGTGAAAAGACCAAATCTACATCTGATTGGGGTGCCTGAAAGTGAGGGGGAAAATGGAACCAAGTTGGAAAACACTCTTCAGGATATTATCCAGGAGAACTTCCCCAACCTAGTAAGGCAGGCCAACATTCAAATTCAGGATATACAGAGAATGCCACAAAGATATTCCTTGAGAAGAGCAACTCCAAGACACATAATTGTCAGAGTCACTAAAGTTGAAATGAAGGAAAAACTCTTAAGGGCAGCCAGAGAGAAAGGTTAGGATACCCACAAAGGGAAGCCCATCAGACTAACAGCAGAACTCTCAGCACAAACTCTACAAGCCAGAAAAGAGTGGGGGCCAATATTCAACATTCTTACAGAAAATAATTTTAAACCCAGAATTTCATATCCAGCCAAAGTAAGTTTCATAAATGAAGGAGAAATAAAATCCTTTACAGATAAGCAAATGCTTAGAGATTTTGTCACCACCAGGCCTGCCCTACAAGAGATCCTGAAGGAAACACTAAACATGGAAAGGAACAACCAGTACCAGCCATTGCAAAAACATGCAAAAATGTAAAGACCATCGATGCTAGGAAGAAACTGCATCAACTAACAAGCAAAATAACCAGCTAATATCATAATGACAGGATCAAGTTAACACATAATAATATAAACCTTAAATATAAATGGACTAAATGGTCCAATTAAATGACACAGACTGGCAAATTGGATAAAGAGTCAAGACCCATCAGTCTGCTGTATTCAGGAGACCCATCTCACATGCAGACACACACATAGGCTCAAAATAAAGGGATGGAGGAAGATCTACCAAGCAAATGGAGAACAAAAAAAAGCAAGGGTTGCAATCCTAGTCTCTGATAAAGCAGACTTTAAACCATCAAAGATGAAAAGAGACAAAGAAGGCCATTACATAATGGTAAAGGGATCAATTCAACAGGAAGAGCTAACTATCCTAAATATATATATGCCCAATACAGGAGCACCCAGACTCATAAAGCAAGTCCTTAGAGACTTACAAAGAGATTTAGACTCCCATACAATAATAATGGGAGACTTCAACACCCCACTGTCAACATTAGACAGAGCAACGAGACAGAAAGTTAACAAGGATATCCAGGAATTGAACTCAACTCTGCACCAAGAGGACCTAAGAGACAGCTACAGAACTCTCCACCCCAAATCAACAGAATATACGTTCTTCTCAGCACCACACGGCACTTATTCCAAAATTGACCACATAATTGGAAGTAAAGCATTCCTCAGCAAATGTACAAGAACAGAAATTTTAATAGACTGTCTCTCAGACCACAGTGCAATCAAACTAGAATTCAGGACTAAGAAACTCAATCAAAACCGCTCAACTATATGGAAACTGAATAACCTGCTCCTGAATGACTACTGAGTCCATAACGAAATGAAGGCAGAAATAAAGATGTTCTTTGAAACCAATGAGAACAAAGATACAACACACCAGAATCTCTGGGACATATTTAAAGCAGTGTGTAGCAGGAAACTCATAGCACTAAATGCCCACAAGAGAAAGCAGGAAAGATCTAAAATTGACACTCTAACATCACAATTAAAAGAACTAGAGAAGCAAGAGCAAACACATTCAAAAGCTAACAGAAGGCAAGAAATAACTAAGATCAGAGCAGAATTGAAGGAGATAGAGACACAAAAAAAACCTCCGAAAAAGCAATGAATCCAGGAGTTGGTTTTTTGAAAAGATCAACAAAATTGACAGACCACTAGCAAGACTAATAAAGAAGAAAAGAGAAGAATCAAACAGATGCAATAAAAAATGATAAAGGGGATATCACCACTGACCCCACAGAAATACAAACTACCATCAAAGAATACTATAAACACCTCTATGCAAATAAACTAGAAAACCTAGAAGAAATGGATAATTTCCTGGACACTTACACTCTCCCAAGACTAAACCAGGAAGAAGTTGAATCCCTGAATAGACCAATAGCAGGCTCTGAAATGGAGGCAATAATTAATAGCCTACCAACCAAAAAAAGACCAGGACCAGATGGATTCACAGCTGAATTCTACCAGAGGTACATGGAGGAGCTGGTACCATTCCGTCTGAAACCATTCCAATCAATAGAAAAAGAGGGAATCCTCCCTAACTCATTTTATGTGACCAACATTATCCTGATACCAAAGCCTACAGAGACACAAGAATAAAAGAGAATTTTAGACCAATATCCCTGATGAACATCAATGCAAAAATCCTCAATAAAATACTGGCAAACCGAATCCAGCAGCACATCAAAAAGCTTATCCACCATGATCAAGTTGGCTTCATCCCTGGGATGCAAGGCTGGTTCAACATATGCAAATTAATAAATGTAATCCAGAATATAAACAGAACCAAAGACAAAAACCACATGATTATCTCAATAGATGCAGAAAAGGCCTTTGACAAAATTCAACAGCCCTTCACGCTAAAAATTCTCGATAAACTAGGTATTGATGGAATGTATCTCAAAATAAGAGCTATTTATGACAAATCCACAGCCAATATCATACTGAATGGGCAAAAACTGGAAGCATTCCCTTTGAAAACTGGCACAAGACAGGGATGCCCTCTCTCATCACTCTTATTCAACATAATGTTGGAAGTTCTCTCTAGGGCAATCAAGGCAAGAGAAAGAAATCAAGGGTATTCAGTTAGGAAAAGATGAAGTCAAATTGTCCCTCTTTGCAGATAACATGATTGTATACTTAAAAAACCCCATCATCTCAGCCCAAAATCTCCTTAAGCTGATAAGAAACTTCAGCAAAGTCTCAGGATACAAAATTAACGTGCAAAAATCACAAGCATTCTTATACACCAGTAACAGACAAACAGAGAGCCAAATCAGGAATGAACTTCCATTCACAATTGCTTGAAAGAGAATAAAATACCTAAGAATCCAACTTACATGGATGTAAAGGACCTATTCAGGGAGAACTACAAATCACTGCTCAGTGAAATAAAAGAGGACATAAACAAATGGAAGAACATACCATGCTCATAGATACGAAGAATCAATATCATGAAAATGGCCATACTGCCCAAGGTTATTTATAGATTCAATGCCATCCCCATTAAGCTACCAATTACTTTCTTTACAGAACTGGAAAAAAAAAAAACTGTTTTAAAGTTTATATGGAACCAAAAAAGACCCCGCCTTGCCAAGACAATCCTAAGCCAAAAGAACAAAGCTGGAGGCATCACGCTACCTGACCTCAAACTATACTACAAGGCTACAGTAACCAAAACAGCATGGTACTGGTACCAAAACAGAGATATGGACCAATGGAACAGAAGAGAGTCCTCAGAAATAATACCACACATCTACAGCCATCTGATCTTTGACAAACCTGAGAAAAACAAGAAATGGGGAAATGATTTCCTATTTAATAAATGGTGCTGGGAAAATTGGCTAGCCATAAGTAGAAAGCTGAAACTGGATCCTTTCCTTACTCTTTGTACGAAAATTAATTCAAGATGGATTAGAGACTTAAATGTTAGACCTAATACCATAAAAACCCTCGAAGAAAACCTAGGTAATACCATTCAGGACATAGGCATGGGCAAAGACTTCAGGTCTAAAACATCAAAAGCAATGGCAACAAAAGACAAAATTGACAAATGGGATCTAATTAAACTAAAGAGCTTCTGCACAGCAAAAGATACTATCATCAGAGTGAATAGGCAACCTACAGAATGGGAGAACATTTTTACAATCTACTTATCTGACAAAGGACTAATATCCAGATCTTACAAAGAACACCAACAAATTTACAAGAAAAAAACAAACAACCCCATCAAAAAGTGGGCAAAGAATATGAACAGACATTTCTCAAAAGAAGACATGCATATAGCCAACAGACACATGAAAAAATGGTCGTCATCACTGGCCATCAGAGAAATGCAAATCAAAACCACAATGAGATACCATCTCACACCAGTTAGAATGGCAATCATTAAAAAGTCAGGAAACAACAGGTGCTGGAGAGGATGTGGAGAAATAGAAACACTTTTACACTGTTGGTTGGATTTTAAGCTAGTTCAACCATTATGGAAAACAGTATGGTGATTCCTCAAGGATCTAGAACTAGAAGTACCATATGACCCAGCCATCCCATTACTGGGGATATACCCAAAGGATTATAAATCATGCTGCTATAAAGACACATGCACACATATGTTCATTGCAGCACTATTCACAAGAGCACAGACTTGGAATCAACCCAAATGTCTGTCAGTGACAGACTGGATTAAGAAAATGTGGCACATATACACCATGGAATACTATGCAGCCATAAAAAAGGATGAGTTCGTATCCTTTGTAGGGACATGGATGCAGCTGGAAACCATCATTCTCAGCAAATTATCGCAAGAGCAGAAAACCAAACACCGCATGTTCTCACTCATGGGTGGGGACTGAACAATGAGATCACTTGGACTCAGGAAGGGGAACATCACACACCGGGGCCTATTATGGGGAGGTGGGAGGTGGGAAGGATTGCATTGGGAGTTATACCTGATGTAAATGACGAGTTGATGGGTGCTGACGAGTTGATGGTTGCAGCACACCAACATGGCACAGGTATACATATGTAGCAAACCTGCACGTTGTGCACATGTACCCTAGAACTTAAAGTATAATAATAAAAAGATAATAATAATAATAATAAATATTTTAGATACCAAAAAACATTATTTTTAGAAGCTTACATTTTAAGGACTTTTTTTTAACTACCAGAAGTATATTTTGACATACTTACTTAAAATATGATGTATAATTCATATATTTCGATGTACTATTTTTCTATTTCAATATTCTTATTATTATAGACACAATTATGTTTGTTATAAAATGCTATGCAGTTAACTTCCTAAGGCAGTAGTATCATCTTTGTAGAAGCTACAGGAAAATAGGATTTTATAGTTTTTTTGTAAGCTATTCAAAAACTCAGATGACTTAGTAACATTTTTTTTCTTTCTGTTTGAGCAAAGATAGCAACTTCTTACTTTTGCCAAGATGCCATTTCATGCAAAGAATTGATCGATTTTTATTTTCCACTTAGAGTGAAATGATTTCATACATTTATGGAAACATGTAAAGAAAAAATTAAGACAAAATTCAAGATGATTTTCTCTCAATGTAGGAGGCGTATTCGAAATGTTTCTAGGCAACTCAGTTGGAAGTTTTTGAATCACCAACAAAGAGAAATATCTCATCAGGAACTAGTGAATAAAAACAAAATCTTTGGGTGTTGCTTTGGATTTGTTTGTCGATTGAAACTTGCTTCACTTGCCTGGGCAACATGGTGAAACCTCATCTCTATAAAAAATTTTTAAAATGTTAGCCATATATGGAGGTGCACACCTGTAGTCCCAGCTACTTGGGAGGCTGAGGTGGGAGAATTGCTTGAGCCTGGGAGGTTTTGGCTGCTATGAGCCATGAATGCACCACTCCACTCTGAGTGACAGAGAGAGACCATGTCTCCAAAAATAAATACATAAATACAATTTGCTTCTGCAGTTTAGCAGGCTGGCTTTAATGGTGAAAGTATAACTTGGTCTCAGAACATGTTAGATTTTCTTCACACGTGTATTGGATTATTTCGGAAATAAGATTTCTATTAATTTCAACACAATATTTCCTTTGAAGGCAAAGCCTAAACAAAATTAAAATGCCTGAAAAATATCAAGGAAATATGGAAGAAAAATAAAGCAATGCTTTCTTATTCTAGATTAATCCATTATTTCTCAAGTTATACAAAATGTATACTATCTTTGATTTAAACTTTGAATCTAAACTAACAAGCTGCTGAAAATTTTATTTCAACCAATTTCCTTTTACTAGCAATAACTTTTATTCCAGTTTCCATTATTGTACAACATCTCTCTCTTAACTTAGTGGTTTACAACAACCACCACCATTATGTTACGTTCATAGTTTCTGTGTGTTACAAATCCAGAATGGATAAAATCAAAGCTGCTTCCTGTCATCTACAAATTCTGATACCTTAGCTGAGAAAACTCAAAGACCAAAAGTGTATTGATACAGCTAGGAGACAGAATTACCTGAAGGGTCCTTCTTTATCTTATTTGGTAAGGAGGAATAGAAGACTAAGTCTGCAGATTACTGTACTTACATGTGTACGTACATGTATAAACATGTTCTGTTTATGTGGTTTGACATTCACATAGCTTTGTGACCTTAGGGAAAAAAAAAAAAAGAACTTTTTTTTTTTTTTTTTTTTTAGACAGTGTCTTGCTCTGTCGCAAGGCTGGAGTGCAGTGGCGTCATCTTGGCTCATGGCAACCTGTGCCTCCTGGGTTCAAGCAATTCCCCTACCTCAGCCTCCCAAGTAACTGGGACTACAGGCACGCACTACCACGCTCTGCCAATTTTATGTATATTAGTAGAGGAGGGGTTTCACCATGTTGATCAGGCTTGTCTGGATCTCCTGACCTTGATCCAAGCACCTCAGCCTCCCAAAGTGCTGGGATTACAGGCGGGAACCACCGCGCCCGGCCAACAGAACATTTTATATGGTAACACTCCAAGAATGGGTGTTTCAGGGAGCAAGGCAGAGGCTGCCTCATCTTTAAGTCACATAGAGAGGAGACATAGACCACACTTCTTGATGACAGAAGTTCTACAGTCACATTGTAAAAGAGCACTTGAAATAGAAGGTATTATTGTAACAAACTCAGGGAAGCTAAAATATGATATATTTCATCTTCTGCCTCCACCTGAAAATTCGAGCTCATTTTCTGAGTTTTTGTAAAATCTGTGAGTGTGCCAACCCATTTTGCCCTTCTCTCTACTAGAAGTTGGGGTTCAAAGATAAATAAGATACCTCTTCATTTGTAACAATGGATAAGTAAGAAACTACAGTACTTGCTAGTAGTACTGTTAAAAGATATATCTATATCTATACGTATATACACACACACATATATATATAAATGTGAAGAAATTAAGTGTAGAAAATATGATGGAGACTAATTTTTAAAAGTCTGAAATGATTAGTAGAAATTTGCTAAGAGAAAAAACGAAACTGTTAGAAAGTGTTTCATACTGAAGTACTTTTTTAAACTTCTGGAAACCTGAGAATATGATCTAGTTGGGAAACGGCAAGTAGTTCAGAATGACAGGAGGTTAGAATATTACAAAGCAATTGTAAGAATTTAGACTGGAAGGATAAATTGAGTCAGATAGTAAAAATTTTTGGAAGATGCACTAAAGAAATATATTGAAGCTCTCTAGAATCATGCATGAGTATCAGTGAGGGGAATAAAGAATCCAATTTGAAAGATCAATTGAATTACAGAGCAGAGAAATAATTGGAAGTAGGCAAGTACAGAAACAGGAAGATGAATTAGCACACTAGAGATTATGAGAACTTCAGTGACAATGATGTTGAGAATTATGTGAAGTAGACTTGATTCGTGTGGGAAGTGGAATCAATAGAACTTTGTGATTGATTAGATTTCAGAGATAAAGGAGGTGACCGTGACTGGCATTTGCTTGGGGTTTCTGACTTTGGATACTAGGCCAGTGCTGTTTTTTTTTTAATTGGGATGATGAATATAGGAGGTGGAGGACATTAGGATTTGAGGACAGAGTTGGTCAGTTGTGAATATAAGGAGAGTGGCTTAAATGAAGATGTACATACAGTGAAGATTAGTCTTACAATATAAATCAGGTCCCAGTAGTGTATACATGATAGATAAAGGAATAGATGCAGATGAAATCTTCTGATGAGACTCAATAGTGTAAGAATGAGACAAAACTAAACAAGAATATGAGGGAATGCTATTGAGATAATTTAGTCAATAATTCTGAGAAGTGGCAGATAGAAAATAACAGGGAAACAGGGGAGTGTCAAAAATTTAATCATTGAAAAAAAGGAATTTGAAGAGCAATGAACAGTGAGCTCTTCTAATAAAAGACAATAATATTCATTAATTTTTTTAACAGGAAGAATTAAGCACAAAGTTTCAGTCAAAGAGTTATCAATGGCTTCATATGTCAATACAAAATAAGCAAGTGGAGCAAAGAATGGAGGTAATTATTTCACTATGTGCTGTAAAGGGAGCAAGTGAGAACAGTAGAAATTCTGGTTATGAGATGAGAAAATCTGAAGTGGTATAAATGTGAATTCAAACAACAAATACAGAGAAACTGTTCTGAATATAAATATATACAAACTATAGCCATTTGAGGTGATAGATATGTTAATCAACTTGGTTGTGGTAATCATTTCATAACACATGGATATATCAAAACATAATAATGTATACCTTACTTAGATATACAGATTCTCCTTGACTTATGATAGGGTTACATCTGGGTAAATCCATCAGAGGTTGAAAAATACTGTGAACCAGAAGCCACGATATTTTCAATTTGTAATGAGTTTATCCAGACATAGCCCATCATAAATTGAGGAACGTACTGAGGGATTGTAGCTTTTGTATCATTGTAAAGTCAAAAATGTTTAAATTAAACCATCATAAGTTGGGGAACATGGGAATACAATTTTTTAAAAAGAAGAAGACTGGAGAAAATTCAAATAACTACCCTTTTCTTTTCTTATTCTCTTTGGAGACCTGTGAGTTCCCTGGACACTGGATCCAGACTAAACTAAGATTCCAAGAAATATCAGTTGTCTCTTGGATAATTTGAATTTAACTAGTAACCTGCAGTGCATTATTGTTAAATAGGTACTCTAAGACTCATTATCCATAATTAAAATAAAAACAAGCCATGGAAATAGTCCAATTTTCTAACAATTAGAATGACAGAGATTATGAGTTCATGAAGCAGAGATGAAATTCAGGTATAAGCAAATAGGATGGACATTAGATAAAGCCTACTGGAATGGAAAGAAATAATGTTTGTAGTAAAATCCAGAGTTATAGCTTGAACTAATGGATATAAATAATCTTAGAGTTCTTTTTTTTCCTTTTTTCAGAAAGCTCAGCATCACTGATCATTAGAGAAATGCAAATCAAAGCCATAATGAGATACTATCTCACACTCGTCAGAATGGCTATTATTAAAAAGTCAAAAAATAACAGATGCTGGAGAGATTGTACAGAAAAGGAACACTTACACACTGTTGGTGAGAATGTAAATTAGTTCAACCATTGTGGAAGACAGTATCACAATTCCTTAAAGACTTAAAAACAAATGCTATTTGATCCTGCAATCCCATTTCTGGGTATATACCCAAATATTCAAAGGAATATATACATATATATTCCTTTGGAATATATATATGCATTGCTATATATATATATATATATATATATAATTTTATTATAAAGACACATGCACATGTATGTTCATTGCAACACTATTCATGATAGCAACGACATGGAATCAAACTAAATGCTCATCAAAGATAGCCTGGATAAACAAAATGTGGTACATATACACTATGGAATACCATGTAGCCATTAAAAAAATGAGATTATGTCCTTTGCAGAAACATGGGTGGAGCTGGGAGCCATTATCTTTAGCAAACTAATGCAGGAACAGAAAACCAAATACTGCATGCTCTTACTTATAAGTGGGAGTTCAATGATGAGGACACATGGATTAATAGAAGGGAACAACACACACTGGGGACTGTCAGAGGGTACAGGGTGGCAGGAGGAAGAAGACAAGGAAATAATTAATGGGTACTCGGCTTGATACCTGGGTGATGAAATCATCTGTACAACAAACCCCCATGACACAAGTTTGCCTATGTACCCCTGAACTTAAAATAAAAGTTAAAACAAAATAATACAACTGAGAAATTCAGCCAGTTCTCAGATGAAAAAGGGCATCGTCTGATCACTACAGATTGAATTATGTTCCCCTCCCCACAATACATATGTTGAAGCCCTAATCCTCAATATGACTATATTTGACTTTAGGAGGTAATTAAGGTTAAATTAGGTCATAAGTGTGAGGTCTCGATTGGATAAGATTACTGTCTTTATAAAAAGCAGTCCAAGAGAGCTCACTCACTCTCTCCATGCCTGTGCACCAAGGAAAGACCATGTTAGGACACAACAGGAAAGTGGACATCTGACAGCTGTGAAGAGAGCCCTCACTTGAAACTTAATCCTACTTGACCTAGATCTTGAACTTCCTAGACTCCAGAACTGTGAGAAAATAATTTATACTGTTTAAACTATGCAGTCTGTGGTATTTTGTTATGGCAGTCCGGGCAAACTAATACAATGATGGAGATTTACATTTGAATAGGTAAAGCAACACATTACACATTATGCCATGTAGAAAGAAGACCACTACCATGGTCAGAGAAACCATATCAGATTTATTGTCTCAGTGTCTGCTTTAGTCTGTTTTGCATTGCTATAAAGAAATAACTGGGTAATTTATTAATAAAAGTGGTTTGTTTGGTTCATGATTCTGCAGGCTGTACAACAAGCATGGCACAAGGATCTCCTTCTGGTGAGGACCTTAAGAAGCTCTCAATAATGGTGGAATGGGAAAGGAGAGCCACCATGTCACATGGCAAAAGGTGATGAAAGACAAAGAAGGAGGAAGGTGGCAGGCTATTTTTAAATGACTAGCTTTCACGTGAACGGATAGAGGGAGAAATCATTCATTACCTCAGGGAGGGCACCAAGTCATTCGTGAGACATCTAACTCCTTGACCTAAACACCTCCTACTAGGCCTCACCTCCAACACTGGGGGTGACGTTTCAACATAAGATTTGGGGGGACAAATATCCAGACTATTTAAGCATTTAATAAATGTTACACATGCTAAGAAAATTCGAGTGATTCACAAGACAATGGGGAAAGATAGATGGATAGTCAAGGGATTTATCCCAGCTGGGTGAAAATTATAGTTATTAAGAAATAGGATAAATTAAGCAGACAACATTGATGGGATCAAAATATAGGTCTTAATGAAGCATTTGCAGAGTTTGTGTGGACCCATGGGAGCCTCTGGTGGTTGCAACCTTGAAAGATACAAAGAAATCCCTCTCTATTTACCACAGTTTGGAGGAATTTAAGAAGCCAGAAGTCAAAGATAACAATGATAAATCTTACCTTGAATTGTTGGAATACATTGTCTAGCAAATTAATAAGAATTAGGATTGAATAAGAATCATAAGTCTCTTGGTATGAGCCATGGCTGAGGACTCAAGGCCACAGAAACTTGTGAAGGCAAAATAGAGAAGGTGAAAAATAAAGCTTTCTGGGGCTGTTTGACATAGAAGTTCAATGCACTGGGATCTGAAAATGTTCAGTGAACTAATAGGGACTATCATTAGTTGAGGATGAGATGAGGATGTAGCAGTTGATGAAACTAAAGTTTTCTCAAAAATTGGAATTTTTGAATTGACTTTATGGTAAGGATTTGCCTCTATTTTTTTTTGTGTGTGTGTGTGTGCGCATGTGTGTTTGAGACAGGTTCTCACTCTGTTGCCCAGGTTGGAGTTCAGTGATGCAAACACAGCTCACAGCCTTGACCTCCTGGGTTCAAGTGGTCCTCCCACCTCAGCCTTCCAAGTAGCTGAGACCATAAGCATGTGCCACCAGGCCTGGCTATTTTCTTTGCAAATTTTGTGGAGGTGGGGTCTTGCCATGTTTCCCAGGCTGGTCTTAAACTCCTGGGCTCAAGCAATCTTCCTGTCTCAGTCTCCCAAAGTGCTGGAATTATAGGCATGAGCCACTCCTGACCTGCCTCTTCTTTACATGAATGTATTACTGAGATGAATAGTATGGCTTACTAGTAAACCCTTCCTCTACCTAGTATTGTAAAGCAGAAGACATACAAATTTTCACACTGGCCAGTATCAATTAAACATACTAAGTGGCAACCTAGAGATTTGCCATAGTCCACTGATTGTTAATCTGAAATAATATCAGATACCTAGTGTACAAAAGGAAATAATCACTTTAATTAAGGACATGTTAGAAGTTGAAGTGTTGGTACAAACAAATCAACTGTGCAATAACCATGTGTGGCCTGTGAGAAAAAAAGATGACTCGTGGAAATTAACATATTATTGAGGCTTAAATAAAGTAGAATTGCCTATAGCATCATAAGTCCTTGACTTGAACTTATCTACAAAAAGTTTTAAAAAGATGAAGGAGATGGATACTCATTGATTGCTCTTGCAAATGCTTTTTTCTTGATCTTGGTCTCAGGGAAAAAAACAAAAAAAACAAACAAAAAAAACACTCCAGTCTGCTTTCATGTGGGAAGGATGTCATTTACATTTATTGGATTATGACAGCATTATTTGAATCACCAGATTACAGTCATAGATCAGTTAGGAAAAATTCAGACTTCATGCAGATTCGGAAAGGGATAATACATGACAGTGAGGATCTCATGATAATATTAGAACTGAAGAATGAGATAAAACTTACTTAAATGCAGTGGTGACACACATGACTAACAGACTACTCGATTTATCCAGTAAATATCCAAAAGTCTGTCCAAACGATGAAATTCTTAGGAATAATCTGGAGAGGAGCCACTCATGAGATTCCACAGCAACTGAAAATAATATACTGTCATTAATTTTCCTTGAAATTAAGCAAAAAGTATACCACATGGTTGGCTTGTTTGGATTTTCAAGGATGCATATTTCATATCTTGCTGTATTGCTAGCTCTTATTTGTAGAACTACTCAAAGGAAGAGTATCTTTGAATGAGGACATAAACAACAACATACTATGTCTGATTTGAAAAAAATAAGTGGCTCAATCAATACCTTTGGACCCTTGTTATCCACACTCAAATATGATTTTGGAAGTGTCTGTAACTCACACTTATTCAGACTAGAGCTAATGGCAAAAGCACATGAGTGTTGCATAGCAGTAAGTGCTGTATTATTATTATTATTTTTTTTACCAGGCATAGTGATAGCTTACAGGCTTTTGAGGAACAGTTATTGGCTTGCTACTGGGCATTAATTTTAATGACTCATATGACTGAAGGACATGAAATAATCTTGAAATCTGAAATAACCATAATTTCTTATGTAAATGTCAGACAAACATGCTAATATGGAAAGCGGTGTCCAGAAGAGTTCCATAATGAAATTAAAATGATTTATACAGAAACATCATACTGGAGGAAAACAAGGACGCACTTGCTATATTAATGAGCAAGTAGTCTCTTTTCCTCTAGGGATGACTTTGGATCTACTTAAGGAACTGCTGGAATCCTGTTGCCTTATGAACAGCTGAGACTGGGTAATTTGTAAACAAATGAGGTTTATTTGGCTTACGTTTCTTCTGGTTATACAAGAAGCATGGTACCAGCACATGCTTCTGATGAGGACTTCAAGAAGCTTCCAATCATGGTGCAATGGGGAAAGGGAGTGAATGTACCACATGACAAGAGATGAAGAAAGAGAAGGAAAGAGAAAGTTGCTAGGCTCCTTATAAATGACCAACTCTCATGTGAACTAATATAGTGAGAACTCACTCATTACCTGGGAAGGGCATCAAGATATCATTTTTTATTATTTATACAGTCATCAGTCAAACTACAGGGGCCAGGAAGTGTAGATTCCTCCCACTTGATAGATTCCTTGGCTTTTCTAGAGAATGTTAGGAAGAAAAGATGGGTGAGAATATTGGTATGACTGTGAATCTTCCTCAGATTACTTCAACTATCATTTTTTTTAGTGTTATGCAGAAGTCATAGGACTAGGGATGCAACTTTGGGTGTCAGAAACAGGGATGACCTCTCAGCAGGAAACTGTGTAACTGTAATCACTGTGCAACTTTGATTACTAAATGCTTAGAAAGGTCACTGGTTATAATAGAGAAAATATAGCAATTGCCTGCCAGACAGTCCATAGTGAGCTGTGCATGAATACATATCACTCTTGATTTTGCTGTTGGGAAGTTACAAAATAAACTAAGAAATAAAGTAAGTTTCTGACAGGAATAAATTTGAAGGCTTCATAAGGTGGGTCAAAAATTCTCTGGGGAATGGTCCTACCCTGAAATGTAGAGTTCTATTGAGTGCCTTAGGTCGTACTCAGACTGATCTTGGTATGACAAGCATTCATTTAAGCCTAATATGGAAGACCCAGTATTTTGGGGTATAAAGCATGTATCCTCACTTTACTCAGGCCATTAGTACACAATGGCAAAAACATGTATGATAGAATAAAAAAGTTAGTGCATAAGACATGGAAGAACTTTAGGGAAGATAGATTCCTTCTAGACGTCATGGGACACACTGAATTTACTTTTAATGATGAGAAGCAGTCAGAAGGAAAAGATTTATTAACTAGAATAAGCATATCATAGGGAATCAATAATCTTTCAGAAGGATGATCAGGGAAGGGAGTCAGTCTGGAGAGAGGATGAGGCTTCAGTGAAGTGGGTCAGGCAGTCTCAACAAATAATAATGCATATTGCAAGGACTTGGCCTTGAGAAAGTGCTTATACACTGACTCAGTGAAGGGGATGAAGTGAATATTTTAATACAGATGGAGGCTGAAATAGCCAATGTACCATGGCTCTCCATCCTAGCTGCAGGAGTTCAGGGGGCACACTTGTGGGAAACTTATAGGACTCCAAACTTGTAAAATTTATCTGGGGAGGTGCATGCAATTGACATCGATGCACCCTACCTTCCCCTTTCCCAGGAATAGATCAGATAAGACATATCCTACACCATAGTTAGCAGGGATAGAAAATATTCTGGACTCTTATGTCTTCCCTGTAGGAAGGAGTTGGGCCCTGCTATATAACAGCAAACAATAAAAACCAGTCTAAGTAAAAACTTCTGAACTAAGAATGAATGACTGACTTTGTTCCCAACTGACTTAAAATCCAGAAGGGAGTCATATGAAAATATTAATATCGATTATCAAATATATTGAAACGTTAAATTAAAGCCTCCTCAGGACATAATACTGCTGTGAAATGAGTGGTTTGAGGACTAAGTGGATTTACGTCCCCATCAGCTAGTTTCTATACTGAGTTGTTTTGCACAAGTTTATCGTGAGGTACAAACAATAGTCTACCAAGGAGGGAAATTGAATAAATTAGTACAAAATATGAAAATGTGTGAAAAATGTATGTCATAGATTAATAGATTGGCTTAGTTCTTTCCTTTATTTATTTTATTTTTTCATTTTATTTTATTTGTTTTGAGACTGAGTTTCACTCTTGTTGCCCAGGCTGGAGTGCAGTGGCATGATCTTGGCTCAGCATAACCTCCACCTCCTGGGTTCAAGTGATTCTCCTGCCTCAGCCTTCCTGAGTAGCTGGGATTACAGGCATGCACCACCATGCCCAGCTAATTTTGTAGTTTTAGTAGAGACGGGGTTTCTCCATGTTGGTTAGGCTGGTCTCAAACTCCCAGCCTCAGATGATCCACCCGCCTCAGCCTCCCAAAGTGCTGGGATTACAGGAGTGAGTCACCATGCCCAGCCAGATTAGTTGTTTCTTTAAGTCTAATCCCTTCTCCACATTGATCTTCTAAGTGTTAGGCATACTTGCAATGATACTGTTGTTGTATCTGTCATGTAAATGCTATACCAAATGAAGATGCTCAGGAAAATGTAATCTTTTTGTTCTAAGATAGACTAGGTCAAGACTCAGGAGAAAGGACTATGCAGACAAGAGTTAACTCAGCTGGCCTGTGTTGCTCAAACCCTAGAAATTGCAAAGAAAGAGCTGTCTTTAAGACTAATGTTGATCTCCAGAGAGATAAATTCTAAACCCTGAGAATATTTTGCTTGATAAAAGTGGTTTGTATGCCTGAGCTCTTGGGCCATGTGATACCAGTTTTATTAGATAGTTTAAGATAATAATGTAATTTATGGTGAATGCCTGTTTTTACTCTAGAGGGCTGGAGTCTAAGTAGCTGAGGTGTCACACAGGTGACAGATGCCTACTAGGTGAGGACACCTGGAAAGCTGTACCTGAATTTTGATGCATGCTCCTTTGTTCTTTGCTGATGTTTATCTGTATCTTTTCATTGTAATAAACTATAAACATGAGGACAATAGTTTATCTGGGTTTTAAGAGTCCTTATACAAAATCATCAGGTCTGAGAATGGCCTTTGCAACCCTGACACAAGATAAACTTATAGAAGAATTTAGTAGAATTGAGAGTCCAAAAATAAATGCTTACACGTATGGCCAACTGATTTTCAACGTGTGTGTTGTGACAACTTAATAGAGAAATTACAGTCCTATTAACAAATGGTGCTAGGACAACTGAATATCTGCATGCAAAAAAAAAAAAAAAAAAAAAAAAAGAATTTGGACTCCTCCCTCACATTATGTAAAACTTAACTCAAAATGGATCATAGACCCAAATACATGAGCTGAATCTAAAATGCCTAACAAAATATAGGAAAAATTATTTGTGAATTTGTCTTGGGGAAAGATATTTTAGGTATGCTACCAAAATCTTAAGTGGCAATAAAATAAATAAAACTAAATCAATAAATAAGTTGGACTTCATCAAAGTTAACATTTGTTTTTGCTTTAAATATACCATCAAGGAAGTGAAGACAACCCACAGATTAGGAGAAAATATTTTCAAATTATATACTTGATAAAGGGTTTGTATCTAGAATATATAAAGAAATCATACAATTCAATAACAGACAAATAATTTAATACTGGACAAATAAATTGAACAGACATTCCTCCAAAGAAAATATGTAGTCATTGGACATATGCAAAGATGCTCAACATAATAGCCAATGAGGAAATATTAATCAAAGCAACAGTGCGATAGCACTTCACACTCACTAAGGTGGCTGTAATCAAAAATACATCTAATACCTGTTTTCGTTCTAGAGGGCTAGAGTCTAAATAGCTGAGGTGTCACACAGATGACAGATGCAACTGTTAACCAAAATGTGGAAAAGTTGTCACTCACATTAAATTGTTATTGAAAATATAAAATGATGCAGCAACTTTGGAAAATCATCTGGCTGTATCCTAAAAATTTGAGAATAGAGTTACCATATGATCTAGAATTCTACCCCTAGGATTATATTCTAGAGGAATAAAAACATATATCTATATAAAAATCTTGTACATGAATGTTCACAACAGCATTATTCATAATATCCAAAAGGTAGGAACAACACAAATGCCCATTAACTGATGAACGGATAAATAAATATGATATATTTATACAATGTTGTATTATCCAACAATAAAAAGAAGTTTCAACATACATGTACCATGAAAACATTATGCCAAGTGAAAGAAGTCATTCAAAAGATTCATATTGTATGATTCCATTTACATGAAAGATCTAGAATAGGCAAAACTATAGAGACCAAAAATAGATTTAGCCAAGACTGGGGTTGTTGGGAGGAAGTGAAAAGTGACTATTAATAGTTATGAGGCTTCTTCTTGAGGTGATTAAAATGTTCTAAAATGAGTTACAGTAATGGTTGAAGAAATATGTAAATACAATAAAACCATTGAATTTTACACTTATATGGATGAATTGTAGGGGATGTGAATTATATGTCAATGAGCTGTTATTTATATAAAAGCAATGCACCAGAACTGATTGAGTTCATTTCTAAACATTTCTAAGTTATATATACAATAGTTCCCCCTTTTCTTCTGGGAGATGTGTTCCAGGACCCCTAGTGGATGCCTGAAACTGTAGGTAGTACCAAAACCCACATATGTTTCCTATACATACAAACTTATGAAAACATTCATAAATCAGGCATAGAAAGAGGTTCGCAACAAAAACTAATAATAAAATAGAACAATTATAACAATATACTATAATAAAAGTTATACGAATGAGGTCTCCCAAAATATCTCATTGCAGTGTATTCACCTATTTTGGGACTGTAACTGATCATAGGTAACTAAAATCAAGGAAAGCAAAACTATAGATAAGGAAGGGCTACTGTAATAAAATGTGTTTGTTAATATTTGTAATTTTAAAATATGTTAATTAGTGTTACTTGAAAAATAATCAGAAAAAATCAAAGATGAACTGACTGTGTATCAAGAGTTAGATTTTTAATAGGGGTAATTTATCATCCAAACCTGACCATTTTTAAATGTTATGGGAGTGCAAGGGATAATTATGCTGGGACAATAAGCCTTAACTGGGACTTTCTCAGACCAATCAAGACATCTTTACACAATGCTAGTGAGTTTGGACTTTATAGTAAATTCAATGAGCATACATCAGTTAAAATAATTGAAAGAAAATAAACTAATTTATATTTTGAAATCATTAAAATTGCAAGAAACGTAGTATAAAGAGTGCAGTGCATTTAGGGAGTTGGCAAGACTGGGCACTGGAGGCTAGTTAGGAGGATGTTAGAGTAATTCAGACAAAAGAGAACAATTGTCTACAGTGAGACAGTTTTAGTGGGAATGGATAAAGTAGAAGTATTTAAAAGATAAGAGCAGATGTGTTAGATAATAGTTGTTGATTGATGGATACATTGACCAGTAGAAAGTTCTGGCAACAACAAAAGAAAACGACTAGCGATGTGAAATACAGAACATAGAGTATACATCAAATGAGCTCTTTTACAGTAATATTACAGTTCTTACAGTTTTTCTGGGTGCAGAAGTTGGATTTGCCATTGAGATTGTGAGAAATTTCTGGAGTTTTAGTATGATGATGTTTGACAACTAAGAGAAAGAGGTAAGGTCATCTCCTAAAAGTAAAGGTTAGGTAAGAGGTGAAAAGAGAATAGGGAAAGTTTGAAGTTATTCTTGAGATGAATGGTAGGAGTTGAGTGGAAATAAAAGAAGGGTGGAGATTTAGAATTTGATGAAGATGTAGTACTACTTGAGACTATAAATTTATACAGGCAGCATATTTGTAGATACATAATTTTTTTTGGCAGCACTGAACAGTTCAGATATAGAAGGAGAGAAGAAAATCCAAAAACTTGGGAATAAAATTTAATATTTGATGCAATACAATGACAATAGCAAAGCGGTTGAAATTGAAAAAATGAATTCCATTGCCTAAGTTGAATGGGGAGTCACTGAAGACAGGGGAATTGAATGAAAGTATAGAAATGTGTCAAAAGGCTAGTGTTCCCAAAGGATCAAAGCATATGTATAAGGTAATAAGCTTTCAGGCATAAAAATATTTTAATTGCGTATGAGATGATTAATTTTAATATATGTGGGATTTATCAGTTCTTGTTGGTATAGTATAGTACAAGTTGTGGCTTTGGAATTAGACGCCAGAGCCAGAGTTCTGGTTGTGAAGACTGTGAAGGAAATATCTGGTCCAGGCCCCTCCCCTTGGCTTGTAGATGGCTGTCTTTTCACTGTGGTTTCACATGGTCTTCCCTCTATGCATGTCTGTATCTGTGCCTAAATTAACCCCTTATCTCAGAATAAGGTAATATTCTGAAGTCCCAGTGGTAAGAACTCTAACATATCTTTCAATGAGGGGACTCTATTCAACCCGTAACATATAGGAATTATGGACTTAATGAATTAAGAGGAAATGGTAATATCTCAGGTTTTCCTTATAACATTGACATTACCTAGGATACTAGAAGTTCTCAGGGTACAGAAGAGACAAATTTTCCAAAACTGAGAGGTAGTTCCTAGAATAGGAAGGCAGAGACATTCAGTGTAATCTTCCTAGATAACATGGCTCTCATCTGTAACAGTTTCTACTCTATAAATGGTATTTTAAAGTAAGCTGAAGAAGGAGAATGCTGAAATGATTTTCCAAATCTAAAAAGAGGGTAAAGAAGCATATCCAGAATAATGAAAACACTGCTAAGGCATTGGTCTCAGGAATGACTGGCTTCTATTCAGACTAGGAAGCACAGAAGTATTTTATGAAAGACATTTAAAATAAAGGTGATTTTTTTAAAACATAGAATGTAGATTTCATATTGCAGAATGGCACATTTAGCAAGGAAGGAAGAGAAAACTATTTGTATCAGAGAAGTAGTGCTAAAATCGAGGTGGAGGGAAGAGATTAAATATTCATTAGTGACCGAAATCAGCAAGAAAGGAGACAAGATGGGCCTTCAGAATTTCTAAAGTGTTAGTGCCCAAATTCCCATTTTGAATTCACTGGACTTCCAAGGCACTCTGTGTTTTGGCAGGAGCACCTGAGACTGAAACAAGGTTAGTGGTTGTAAGATAACAAGAGTCCCCTAAAAAATTCCAATTCATTTTGCTGCTAAAGAAATCCAACCATTCATAATAATAAGTAGCCAAAATAATTAACTTTATTTCCTTTTGTTGAAGTCATTTTTAATTGTAAAAAGTATCAATTACATAAGAGGTTTTCAGGAAGATGGGATGCAGTGAAAATTTGGTGAGGACTCCACTGAATTCAATAACATGAAAAAATATTTTTTTTCTAGTTGCTGAAATATAGACGTTTTAAGGATCCATTTGTGAAACACAAACAGCCGCTGAGTAACTGAATAATTTAGAAAAGACCTCTTTATAAGGAGGTAACTGAAACAGGGGAATCTCTGTATTAAAATTTTCTCTTTGAAGATAACTCTTTTGTCCTAGGTCTTTGCTTTTTTTTTTTTTTTTTTTTTTTCAGTTGGAAATACTGAAGTAGTTCTTTCTTCATATTAGAAAATTTTAGAAGTCTTACAAATAATTGGTAGCATGATGTCTTGAAAAATGGATCTTCAATTTTTATTTTCATTAGGATAGAAATTATAAATATATACTGCTCTGGAGTCTGATTGGAGGGTAAAAACTGAAATGTTTTATGCTGACAAATGAGACTGCGAATGACACCACTCAGAGTAGTAAAAGCTTGCACTTGCACTTATAAATTGAAATATACTATATATTATATATGTACTTCTTCCTATATTTAATATATAGTATATTTATACATAGTCTGACATTTGGAGGGTGAGGAGCTAGTTGACATCATCTTCAAGCTCTGAGGCTCTTGTGTATATAAAAATATGGAGAACTAATTGAAAGTTCCCAGGAAGAGTAATGCCTCTAGAAGAAATCTAGTTTTGATCTATACAAAGTAAGAAATAATTTTGGGAAAAGCCTTGAAATAGGGAAAGACAGTGAGTCCTGAAGATTCACATTTTCTTGAAAATTGATAGACCTGGGATCATTGTTCTGCCACTTCTATCAGGTCAGGTGATAGAAGGGGAGTTTAGATGTAAAAATCTATTTGCACGTTAAGAAAAGAGACTGTGTAATTAAAATGAAATATCGTAATGTTGGAAACATAGTCTCCACATAAGAGTACAATATTGTATTAGTCCATTATCATCCTGCTACGAAGAAAATATCCTAGACTGGGTAATTTATAAAGAAAAGAGTTGTAACTGACTCACACTTCCACATGACTGGGGAAGGACTCCATAAACTTACATTCATGGCAGAAAAGGAAGCAAAAACATCCTTCTTCACATGCAACAAGAGAGAGGATTGCCAAGCAAAGGGAGCAAAGCCCTTCATAAAATCACCAGATCTTATGAGAACTTACTCACTATCATGAGAACATCATGGGGGAAACTGGCCTTATGATTGAGTTATTTCCAGCTGTTCCTGCCCTTGACACATGGGGATTATTATAATTCAAGATAATATTTGGGTAGGGACACTGAGCTAAATCATATCATTCCATCCCTGGCCCCTCCCAAATCTCATGTCCTCACATTTAAAAACAAAAGATTGCCTTTCCAACAGTCTCCCAATGTCTTAACTTATTCCAGCATTAACTTAAAAGTCCAAGTCCAAAGTCTCATCCAAGACAAGGCAAGTCCCTTTCATCTATGAGCCTGTAAAATCAAAAGAAAGTTAGTTACTTCCTAGATGCAATGGGGGTACAGGCACTGGGTAAATGCACACATTTAAAATGGGAGAAATTGGCCAAAACGAAGGGGCTACAGATCCCATGCAACTCTGAAATCCAATGGGGCAGTCAAACCTTAAAGATCTAGAATGATTTCCTTTGACTCCGTGTCTCATTAAGGTCACTCTGATTCAAGAAGTGGGTTCCCATGACCTTGGGAAGCTCCACCCTTGTGACTTTGCAGGGTACAGCCCCCTCCTGACTGTTTTCACAGCTAGAGTTGAGTGTCTGCAGCTTTTCCAGGTGCACAGTGAAAGCTGTCGGTGGATCTACCATTCTGGGGTCTGGAGGATAATGGCCCTCTTCTCACAACTTCACTAGGCAGTGCCCCAGTGGAGACTCGATGTTGGGGCTCCAAACCCACATATCCCTTCTGCACTGCCCAAGTAGAGGTTCCCCATTAGGGCTTCACCCCTGTAGCCGACTTCTGCCTGAACATCCAGATGTTTTCATACATCCTCTGAAATCTACGCAGAGGTTTTCAAACCTTAATTCTTACCTTCTGTGTACTCACAGGTTCAATACCACATGGAAGCTGCCAAGGCTTGGGTTTTGCACCCTCTGAAGAAATGGCCTGAACTGTAGCTTGGCCACTTTTAGCCATGGCTGGAGTGGCTTGGACAATGACCTGAGGCTGCATACACCAAGAGTCAGTGGGCCCTGGACCCAGCCCAGAAAATCGTTTTTCCCTCATAGGCCTCCAAGCCTGTGATAGAAGGAAATGCCCTGAAGGTCTCTGACATGCCCTGGAGACATTTTCCCCATTGTTTTGGGGATTAATATTTGGTTCCTTCTTACTTATGCTAATTTCTGCCACAGGCTTAAATTTCTTCCCAGAAAATGGGTTTTTCTTTCTATCACATTGCCAGGCTGTAAATTTTCCAAACTTTTATGCTTTGCTTCCTCTTGAACGATTTGCCACTTAGAAATTCCCTTCCCCAGATACCCTAAATCATCTCTCTCAAGTTCGAAGTTCCACAGATCTCTAGGGAAGGGTCAAAATGTCACCAGTCTCTTTGCTAAAGCATAGCAAGAGTCACTTTTGCTCCAGTTCCCAAGAAGTTCCTCATCTCCCTCTAAGACTACCTCAGCCTGGACTTCATTGTCGATATAACTATCAGCATTTTGATCAAAGCCATTCAATAAGTCTCTAGGAAGTTCCAAAAGTTCCCACATCTTCCTGTATTCTGAGCCCTCCAAGTCTCCAGGAAGTTCCAAACTTTCCCACATTTTCCTATCTTTTTCTGAGTCCCCTAAACTGTTCCATCATCTGCCTGTTAGCCAGTTCCAAAGTCACTTCCACATTTTCAGGTATCCTTATAGCAGCACCCCACTCCCTTGGTACCAATTCACTATATTAGTCTGTTCTTATGCTGCTATAAAGAAAATAGCCAAGACTGGGTAATTTACAAAGGAAGGAGGTTTAATTGACTCACAGTTCCACGTGGCTGAGAAGGCCTCAAGAAACTTACAATCATGGTGGAAGGGGAAGTAAACATCTCCTTCTTCACAAGGTGGCAGAAGCGAGAAGGGCCAAGTAAGGGGGAAAAGACCCTTATAAAACTATCAGATCTCATGAGAACTCGTTCACTGTTATGAGAACATCATGGGGGAACTGCCCCATGATTCTCCACCTGGTTCCACCCTTGACATGTGGGGATTATTACAATTCAAGATGAGATTTGGGTGGGGATACAGAGCCAAATCATGTCAAATATTCTTACCAGAGAATAAGAACTAGGAATGGTGATTAAGGGGGTTCATTCTCCCCATTGATCTTTGAAGATCTCTGAGTATAGAACATAATTTAGTCTCTCCAGCAAAGGTGAAGGATATTAACCACAGCAGTGGCTATAGTTACAGTAAGCAAAATTATCTGAATTTACGAGGTGTTCATTTGGGCACCAGGTTACTTACTTTGTAGTACTAGAAGCATGTTCTAAGAAGGGATAACTCATAAATTCTGGCTCCATCATCGATGCATACTAAGGAGCCTTTGGACAAACATATTCATGGGAATGATTTAGAATTGTTACTGGCAAAATGACATAGAAAAATGTCATTCTCTTAATGGGAAATAAAGTGACTTGTGCCATTTGACTGTAACATTAAAAACAATAAGACTTGTCCTGTATTGCAACCTTCTGACAAGGAGACAATTATTATACATGCTTTTGAACAATTTTTAACAATGTATGAAGATATTAGTGATATTAGTGATATAACATTTAGCAAAAATGAGAGATAATTGTATTTTTAATATATTACCAAAGTTTTTGAATTTTTTTTGTTTGTTTGTTTTTGTTTATAAGCAAAGATGAGGGATAGAGGCCGGGCGCGGTGGCTCACGCCTGTAATCCCAGCCCTTTGGGAGGCCGAGGCTGGAGGATCAAGAGGTCAGGAGATCAAGACCATCCTGGCTAACATGGTGAAACCCTGTCTCTACTAAAAATACAAAAAATCAGCCAGGCGTGGTGGTGGGCGCCTGTAGTCCCAGCTACTCGGGAGGCTGAGGCAGGAGAAGGGCGTGAACCTGGGAGGCGGAGCTTGCAGTGAGCCGAGATCGGGCCACTGCACTCCAGCCTGGGTGACAGAGTGAGACTCCGTCTCAAAAAACAAACAAACAAAAAAAAGATAAGGGATAGAGGCAAATGCGTAATATAATGATAGTATATAACTCTGGAAAAATGTACTAACCTCGACTTTCATAAATACCATTGTAAATGTAATTCAAAATGTCTGAAAAATATGAGATTATTTTTCACAGCTTATGTGTTTTTAAAAGTTTTAAAATATCCCCAACAATACATTTTACCAGAACTTGCAAAATAAATGAATCTCTATTATTATAAAGATAAAACTGAAGTACTTTAAATTGCAGAGGTTCACAGAACAAAATATATACAAAAGACAAATGCAAAATAGCACTTTCAACACTGCCCTCTAAAGATAGAAAGGCCAGTGTTTCTGAAATAAATTTCTAAATTTAAAACATATTCTCTGTATTCAGAATTTTGCATGTGATTAAAATGAAAGAGAAATCTAAAGAGAACAAAACATGAAGTAAAATATGGACATTTGAGCAATTATCAGAGGAGACAAAAGGCCTTGAACCTAAGAACATTTTCTCAAAAGTAATTTTTCAGCTGTGAGATATCAAAAGACTCCAGGCTCATTCCATGTAATGCAAGACTGCAGAATCCTCCTTTAAAAGCTGTTCCAATATGGAAATAATTCTTTATATTTTATAGCTTCATGAAGTCTTTCATGTAAGAATCTCAAAAAGGAAATAAGTATAATAATTGAATTTTTTGAATATTAATGACTTCAAGAAAAATGGAAGCAATTAAAAAGAAATAGAAGTCTACTATAATGAAAGCTACTTTTTAATGTCATACATAAGGTTAGTTGGATAGTTACAGAAAAGTGATAGCTGATACCTATTATTTTGTTTCTGAGTTTCTTTCTAAGCAGTATAATTATGCTATATGAGCAGGGTAGAGATGTCTCAGAAGGAAGCATGTGTTTTATAAAAGAGACAGGAAGCTGTCTCTTTTTTATTTCTATCGTAACACTTCTATTCATGAAGTGTTTCCATATTAAAACATAGCCACTGCATCAAGGGCTGTTTACAACTCAAGGCCTCAAATAGAAAAAAAAAAAAAAAAATCTAAATCTAAATCTTAAAATGCTGAACTACTCTTTACAGTCAAGGCCACTACTCCACAGTAACATATTGGCCTGTGATATATGATTTACATGCCTCTAAAAGTCCCATCTGCTCCAAAATGATAGCCATATATTTAAAACACTTTCTTAGATGGCCATCTTTATTTAACCCCCTTTACAAGCAGGGCCTTCACTATGTTATTTAGAGTCTATTCAAATTGCAAAACAAGCAGCAGTTTCAAGCATATTGATATAAAATAGCCTTTCCTCCAGGCTGGCGCAGCCTCAAAACAGAGCAAAGAGTTGGCCAAGCCAAAAAAGTTAGATTCTACTGTCATATTGGCTGGATGCCATTGTGCACTGCAAGTACACCGAAGTATCTACAGCACCCTGGTTACACTATGGATAAGTCACTGTTGTCAAAAATGTAGTGTTAAAATTAAAAATTTCATTACCTCAGAAGGCATAACATGTATGTCTTAAGTCATATTAGGGCTTAAGTAAAATCAATATCATTTTAAACTTTAATTCCATTCCTAAAGTTATTATTTTTTAGAATACATTATTGCTTACTCCTCCATTGTTCATGGAAGAGACAGAAATTGTTTGAAGTCCCCAAGAAGGAAAAGTAGAGAAATATTTTTTTTTCTCTACATTTGAGAAGAACTGAGGTACATAATCAAATTTGGGGTAACTTCATAATGTATAGTTCAACTCTTGGCATTTCTCTCTGAATCTTTCAGGGCCACATATCCCCAGCCTCTGTGTATTTTTTTTTCCTCTTGAATTAATTAAGCTCCCTATGCCTCTGGAGCTGCGAAGTTTTCCAACAGTTCTGCCTCTTACTGAGTAGAATAATGTAATTTAGGAAAGCAAAATGTGAGGGGGATATATAGTAGTAAACTTTTAACTGTGGATTTATGCCATGTTTTGTAATTATTTTATCACTAGAACTTTGACTCTTGTCTTATTTCTTAATTGATTCAGAAGTTGAAGTTAAGAAGGAAATATAAGAGAATATTTTTATACATTATCTCATCTTCAATAATATTTCTGAACAGTAACCACTAGTATTGCTTTCTCTAATCAGAAACTGTTAAAAAATTTTTGTTTTATATCAAAGAAATTATTTAGATATTGCTAATAGTGTTACTTACTTTGTAGTTTTTATATTTTCAATATCAATTTGTGTAAAAAATACAGGATTTGCTCTCCTAAAACAAGTATAAAACTTTTTGTACAGCATCTCGTAAGCAGCTGTTAATCAGGGAAATTCAATTCTATTGCTTTTCTATAATTAAATGCAAAAGAAGACAATTTAGAGTATTAAATGGGAACATATAACAAATAGAAACAGTAGAGTGAAAGAGATAACCCCCAATTTTCTCCCCATTTTAGAACCTTGCCAAGGCATTCCTATTCAATGGCTCTTAGGTAAACAGTTCATACTGAAACACAATTCATTTGAAAGAAAGTGTTGTTAATTATAATACACTTAGAATGGAATGTCCAATAACGTTATTATCTTCAGATGCTACCTATTTGCAAAAGAAAACATAAACACAGGAGGTAAAGTTAGAAAAGCTGTATCACAGAAAGGCACGATGTGGATTTCTGCTCTATCAAAATAGAATGAAATAAAACTAAATGAGCTTTATAATAGACAATCTGTACAGACCATACCTGGTTTTAATGAAGAGAGAGAAATTCATTGAATAAATTATCAAGTTCTGCACAATAATTTATCCAGTTTTTAGTCTGATCATCGAAATATGAACACAAATTACCAACGAGAAGGTAAACAAAATCTAAGCGGACAAATGAAAGAAAATGTAGTAGTGCCCATTTGAAGAGATTCTCTGCACACTAGATCTTCTCACCCAGAGAATGATAAATTATTTCTTCATTTCAAATGAGTCACTGAACAGAGGAAGATCAATTTCAAATGTAACTTCAAGAGAAGTTAAAAAGACAAAAGTGTGTGAATCTCCTGGAGTTCCAGACAGATTAGATTACCTTAATTCAAAGTGAGAATATCTAATCCAGTATCTATCACTGCTGATATGATCAATTTTCCATATAATACCTCTGAAAAATTTACTAAAACAAATACTTGCTTTTATTTTATTTATTTATTTTTATTTTTTAAGATGGAGTCTAGCTCTTGTCGCCCAGCCTGGAGTGCAGTGGCGCGATCTTGGCCCACTGCAACCTCTGCCTCCCGGGTTCACATGATTCTCCTGCCTCAGCCTCCTGAGTAGCTGAGATTGCAGGTGCCTGCCACCACACTCAGCTAACTTTTGTATTTTTACTGGAGACAGGGTTTCACCACCTTTGCCAGGCTGGTCTCGAACTCCTGACCTCAGATGATCTGCCTGCCTTGGTTTCCCAAAGTGTTGGGATTACAGGTGTGAGCTGCCACACCCAGCCAACAAATACTTTATTTTCTATCCTACTATTTAAAAAAGTAAGTTACTTATCTGTGTACAAACATATAATACACAGAGCTATCATTTGTACAATCACATCTATATATTTTCTAATGAAATAATGAAGTTCACTTTTACTAAACACGGTTGTTGTGTTTTGTTTTGTTTTTTTGAGATGGAGTCTCACTCTGTTGCCCAGGCTGGAGTTCAGTGGCGCACTCTCTGCTCACTGCAAGCTCCGCCTCCTGGGTTCACGCCATTCTCCTTCCTCAGCCTCCGGAGTAGCTGGGACTACAGGTGCCCGCCACCACGCCTGGTTAATTTTTTGTGTATTTAGTAGAGACGGGTTTTCACTGTGTTAGCCCAGGATGGTCTCGATTTCCTGACCTCATGATCCACCCGTCTCGGCCTCCCAAAGTGCTGGGATTACAGGTGTGAGCCACCACGCCCTGCCAACACTTTTTTTTTTTTCCTTAAAAAAAAAAAAATTAAAAAAAAAATCTACCTATACTCAATGTGGAAATTTCATAAACTAGTCATGAACTACTTGATGAAAATTGAGAAGCAAATGGTAATCCAAACACATGAAAGCTAGTAATAATGTTTAATCAAAATAAAACCCATTTCAAGAACATTAAAATAAAAATAAAACTAGAAGCTCTATATTCAGAACTTTCAAAAATGATCACAACTCAGACAATGCAAGAAAATATTTAGAATACAAAAATCAAGGTCAAATGTTGATAAAAGGTAATTAAAATAGCTATATACCACAATATAAGAGAATTTTGGAAGAAATTACTTAAATCACCATTTTAGTTTCTTCATATACAATACTATACATGAATTTAGGAGTTGTAAAGCTTAAACGGCATAACTTGTCTAACCATTCCTCTGTAAGTGATGAGGGAAGGCCAAACTGAAAGGAACCATAAACCTGATTCCCTTTCCAAATTACGGAAATTTCTGTCAGAGTGAAACACAACAATAAATGCTATAAGTGGATTTTAATGTTATTTACCAAATAGTCTTTTAGGCAAGCCTTAACGATATATCTAAACAGTAGCTTATATTCCACAATTTTATCTCTAGCAGTAGGCATTTAAGAGGAAGTAATATTTGAGTGCATCCAGAATATTAAACAGATCTGATACTTTTTCTTATTTTTTAAACTTAAATTTAGCATTTTACAGATGCTTCATTAGAGGGTTAAATAAAACATGAACACATATATGAAATAAAATGATCACCTTATAATAAACATTTATTTTTAAATGCGCCTTTCATCATATATTATAAAAGTCTTATGTGTTATATTTTCAAATGTTGCATTTTAAATGTAGCAAATGAATTCACCCTCTTAAGATATATTGAAGGATAACTCTGGCATAAAGTGCATCCTAATTTAAACTACAAGTGGATATAAAAGTTAAATATTTGTGAATGGAGTTCTAAATCTTCAGGCTCAGTTCAACTATTCCTTTGATAACTACTGATGCTTTTTAAAAAATACTCAGCACTGTCACAGAAAAAACTGCAGTTAAGAGATGATACACTTTAAAAACATAGGAACATTCAAAAGTCATGAATAGAACTAGAAAAAATAATGTTTGAAACATTTCACTTATTTCAAGGTTTCTAAATGAAAGCATAGAAACACAATCCCCCTAAGGAATGTGTTTAAACCACATAGTCTGAATCATTTCAATTCCCATAAGGTCTATTTCTTGAATGGTTTTTACATGTAAGCAGAACAACCTTCTGCAATTGACTTCAAATATGTTTCAGTATATTTTATAGGAACAAAGATGAGAAAAAAATGTGTTACTGCTCATGAATACTGGAGACTAGAATACACATAAAGTTACTTTTAAAGACTGTCTACAAAGTACAGCATGAATTGCTAATTTGGCAACACTCTAGTCAATGTACTCAAAAACAAAGACAAAATTCAGAATAAAATGCCAGCTCAGAAACTTGTGTATGGTAATTGCGAAGCTGCTTCTTGACCTTGCGATACACAAATCATCTCTCAAATTAAATAATTTGAAAATTTATTTCTGGAGAGTCTGCTTCCGAGAAGATGGAGAAGACACTTTTTCCTATGCCTCCCATTAAATACCCAAATCTGGACATCTTCTATAAAACAAACATAGCTTTTCAAAAGTGGAGAGAAAAAAGCAGATAGGAAACTTGAGACTCAAATAAGTGACATAGCCATAAGTTCCCCAGTTTTCTTTTTGCCTCCTATACCTCAGACTTGGAGCTGAAGATGCAGCCACCTGGAAATACCAACAGGCACAGACAATAAAAACCCCAGCAAAAATCTGCTCTCTCTAGCCAAAGGAACAGCTTAGCAGGACAGAAAAACTTTAAGACACTAAATGCTTTTCTATAGCCAAATGACACAGACATTTAAAAGACAAAGTGCAAAGCCAAGACTTCCACTCCTGGCAGGCTATAGCAAGTCACCTGTGATAGTTAATTTCATGTGTCACCTTGATTGAGTCATAAGGTCCCCAGGCATTTGGTCAAACATTATTCAGTGTTTCTGGATGAAATTTATATTTAAATCAATAAACTTAGTAAAGTACCTTGCCCTTCTCAATGTGGGTGGGCCTCATTCAATCAGTCGAAGGCTAATGGAACAAAAAGGATGACTCTTTCACGAGTAAGAAGGAACTCCTGCCTGACTGTCATCAAGCTGGAACATTTGTTTTTTCCTCCCTTCAGACTTAAACTGAAACACCGGCTCTTCCTAGACCTCAAAGCTGCCTGATGTCAGACTTGAACTACACCATCATTGGCTTTCCTGGGTCTCCAGTCTGCTGACTATGAATCTTGAAACTTATACACAGTTGTCTCTTTGTATCCACAGGAGATTTTTTCCAGGAGCCCCATGTATACCCAAATCCCCACATACTCAATGCCCACAGTTGGCCCTATGGATCCTGTATATATGAAAAGTCGGCCCTGCATATCTGTGAGTTTCACATCCTGCAAATACTATATTTTCAATGTCATTCATCTGTGGATGCAGAACATGCAGCTACACAATACCATTTGTACTTGCTGAAAACAATATGCATATAAGTGGACCTGTGCAGTTCAAACCAGTGTTGTTCAAGGGTCCACTGTATGTATGTATTTGTATATAAATACGCATGTATGTATACATGCTTATCCTATTGGTTTTGTTTCCCTGGAGAAATCTGACTGATAAAGCATTTCTACCTCTCCTTCTTCCAGCAAGATGGTGTCAGAAAAGGCCAGTTAGGGAGTCAGGACATTCATGCACACCAGACACGTAATGGCCTCCATCTTTATGGTGTCTGTCAGTGGCAGTCATGAGGGAGCCTGGCTTCTACCATCACTAGATAATAAGCAGCTGTCCCTCCTATTCCCCCTGTGGTGATGTCTCAGAAAATCTGCTGGAGAGTCAGGCCTTTCGCTACCTCCAGCCAGTAAGTTTTTCTGCCGCTGTGGTGTCAGTGGAGACCTGTGGGGATTAGTAAGGAGGCCTGGTGGAGGCCCAGTGTACGCCAGAATTCTTACACATGTCCAGGAACAATGAAAAACTTTCCCTTATGTGTGGATCATGAGTGAGGGACCTAGATTTCCATGCCCATCTGCCAGCAACAAGGCAGTAACCCATCTCCACACACATACATCTTGTGTCAGCATGGTTTCATGAAACTATGGCTTCATAGAAAGCCAGCTAAAACTAAAGTAAGATCTCCAGTCTCATAACATAATAACCAAAATGTTTAAGCTTTAATAAAAAAACACTTGTTGTATCAAGAAGCATAGATATCTTCAACAGAATTTTAAGACAGTCAATAGATGTCAACACCAAGATGACAGAGATATTAGAATCATCTGACAACGATTTTAAAGCAGTTGCCATAAAAATGCTTCAAAGAGGCTGGGCGCGGTGGCTCAAGCCTGTAATCCCAGCACTTTGGGAGGCCGAGACGGGCGGATCACGAGGTCAGGAGATCAAGACCATCCTGGCTAACATGGTGAAACCCCGTCTCTACTAAAAAAATACAAAAAGACTAGCCAGGCGTGGTGGCGGGCGCCTGTAGTCCCAGCTACCCGGGAGGCTGAGGCAGGAGAGTGGCGTAAACCCGGGGGGCGGAGCTTGTAGTGAGCTGAGATCTGGCCACCACACTCCAGCCTGGGCGACAGAGCGAGACTCCATTTCAAAAAAAAATAAAAATAAAAAAATAAAAAAGCTTCAAAGAAAAATTACAAGTACAATTGAAACAAAACAAATATAAACCATCTTATAAAAATTGAACAAATAATTTCAAAATATGAGGAAGAAACAAATAAAAATGTTTGAGTTGAAAATACAGCAATTGAACATTTAAAAACTCAGCATATGGGCTCAAGAGGATCATGAAGGAGACAGAAGAAAGGATCAGTGAACATGAATAAATAATGTTTAAAAATTATCTTCTGAAAAAGAGAAAGAAAATAGACTGAAAAATAAATGAATAAAAAGAGCATCCAGAACCTGTGGGGATATAACTGAACTGAAAATTCATACAATTCAAGTACTGGAAGAGGAGATAGAAGGTGAGAACTGATTTCTTTTCAAAACCACTGAAGCCAAAAGGAAATGGTCTACCATTTTTCAAGTGCAGGAGAAAAGAATGGCCACTCCAGTATTCAATATTCAGCATAAATATCTTTCATGAATAAAAAAGGAAATAAAAAGTCTCAAATGTATTAAAACTCAGAGAGTTTGTCGCCATCAGAGCCACCTTAAAAGAACAGCTAATACAAGTTCTCTAAATAGAAAATAAACAGCAAATAAAAGAACCTTGTGGTATCAAGATGGAAGAGAGAACACATTAACAAAAAACAAAAGATAGATAAATACTATAAACTTTTCTTATTTTATCAAGTCTTATAAATTATGTTTGCAGATAAAGAAAAATAAAACTGTGAAACTGTCTGATGAGGTTCTAAATGTAATTAGAGAAAACATTTCTGAAGGGCATTGCATATGGAAGATCAGGAGACATAAAGGGAGATAAGCTGTCTACAGTGAACTTGAACTAACTGGAAACAGATTGACCCCAGCAGACTATGATAAGTTATGTTAACACAATAAAATACCGACTGCAACAACTAACAAAGTTGTGCAAAGAGATACACTGTGATACAGACTGAATGACTGTATTCTATGATAATTTCTGTGTCGAAATCCTAACCCCCAATGTGATTGGACTGGAAGATGAAGCATTTTATAGCATATTAGTTCATGAAGGCAGAGAGCTCTCATGAGTAGGATTTAATGTTCTTATAAAAGAGATCCTGGAGAGCTTCCTTACTTCTTCTACCATGAGAGAATACAGGAAGAAGAAAGCCATACATGAATGAGGAAGCAGGCCCTTATTAGAAATCAAATCTTACAGTACCTCAATAGTGGACTTCCCAGCCTCCAAAACTGTGAGAAATAAATTTCTGTTCCTTATAAGCAACCTTTTCTATTCTATTATAGCAGCCCAGACAGACTAAACCAACTTGAAAACACGATAGATAAATCAAAATAGAATTTTCAAAATGGTTTCAATGTTTTCCAGAAAGGCAGGAAAAAATAGATAACAAAAAAAAAAAAAATAAAAAGCGAACCCAGAAAACAAACAAAACAAAACAGAAAGCAGAAAGCAAAATAACAGACATAATCACTAACATAGCGAGAATTATATTAAATATAAATGAACTATATACACTATCTAAAACAGAAATTGGCAGAGTAAATTTAAAACATGACTCGATTATATGTTCTCTGCAAGAAACTCACCTTAAATGCAGTCATGCATTGCTTAAAGATAGAGATGCAAGTCTTTGCTATTGTAAATAGTGTTGCAATAAACATACATATACAAGTTTCTTTATGGTAGAATGATTTATAATCCTTTCAGTATATACCTAGTAATGGGATTGCTGGGTCAAATGGTATTTTTGGTTCTAGACAGACCGGATAAAGAAAATGTGGTACATATGCACCATGGAATACTATGGAGCCATAAATAAGAATGAGATTGGCCAGGCATGGTGGTCACCCCTGTAATCGCAGTACTTTGGGAGGCCGAGGCGGGCGGATCACAAGGTCAGGAGATCGAGACCATCCTGGTTAACACAGTGAAATCCCATCTCTACTAAAAATACAAAAATTCGCTGGGCGTGGTGGCAGGTGCCTGTAGGCCCAGCTACTTGGGAGGTTGAGGCAGGAGAATGGTGTGAACCGGGGAGGCAGAGCTTGCAGTGAGCCGAGATCTGCCATTGCACTCTAGCCTGGGCAACAGAGTGAGGCTCCATCTCCAAAAAAAAAAAAAAAAAGAGAGAGAGAATGAGGCCATGTCCTTTGGAGAGACATGGATGAATTTGGAAGCCATCAAAATTGTTAGTCAGCAAACTAACACAAGAACAGAAAACCAAACAACACATGTTCTCATTCATAAGTGGGAGTTGAATAATGAGAGAACACATGGACACAGGGAGGGGAACATCACACACCAGGGCCTGTCGGGGAGTCGGGAGAATGGGGAGGGAGAGCATTTTGACAAACACCTAATGCATGTAGGGCTTAAAACCTAGATGACGGGTTGATAGGTGCAGCAAACCACCATGTACATTCTGCACATGTATCCTGCAGTGTAAAGCAAAATTTAACAAAAAAAAAAGATGAGGATACATTTTGAGAAATACATAATTAAACGATTCTGTTGTTGTATGAATATACATACATCTTAGAGTGTACATATATAAACTTGGATAATATAGCCTAACTAGGATATATAGTATATCTTATCACTCTTAAGCTATAAACTGGCATAACATGTTACTATACTGAGCACGGTAGGCAATTATAACACTTTGATAAGTATTTGTATATCTACACATATCTAAACAAAGAAAAGGTACAATAAAAATATGATGTAACAGATAAAAAGTGGTGCACCTCTATAGGGTGCTTGCTATTAATGGAACTGTAGGACTAGAAGTTGCTCTGAATGAGTCATTGAGTGATAAGTGCATGTGAAGGCTTAGGACGTTATTGTACACTACTGCAGACTACAAACTGTGCACTAAGACTACACCGAATGTATTAAAAACATTGTTCATCTTAGCTTACTGCAATTTTATAAACATTTTTTGCTTTTTAAACTTTGATTCTTTTATAACAAAACTTTAAACACAAATTGTATTGCTATAAAATTAGTCTTTATATCCTTATTCTATTTTTTCTACTTTAAAACTTACTATTATTTTTGCTTTTACTTTTTTTGTCGTTAATTACTAAGATATACATTATCCTAGGCCTAAACAAGGTGAAGACCATCAATTTCCCTGTCTTCTACCTTCACATCTTCTCCCACTGGATGGTTTTCAGGGGCAATAACACATAAGGAGCAGTTACCTCCTATGATAACAATGGCTTATTTTGAAATATTTCTTGAAGGACATGCTAAAGGCTATTTTATACTTGGCTTTTTTTGGGTAGTAGGAGTATACTCTAAAAGAATAATTTAAAGTATTGCAGAGTAAATACATAAGACAATAACATAGTCATTTATTATCATTATGAAGTATTATATACTGTACATAATTATACACGCTACACTTATATACTTGAAGTGCAGTAGGTTTGTTTATACCAGCATCAGCACAAATACATGAGTAATCATTGTAGTATGACATTATGATGACTATGATATCTCTAGGGAATAAAAATTTTTCAGCTGCATTATAATATAATCTTATGGGACCACTAACAAATATGTGGTCTGTCATTGATCAAAATGTCATTACACAGTGTATGACACTTTGACAATATCAGCATGCTGAAAGTAAAATGATAGGAAAAGATATATCAGGAAAAAATAATCAAAATTAAGCAAAAGTGGCTATATAAATGTCAAATAAAGTGGATTTCAGAGCAAAGAAAAGTGCCAGGCAGAGAGGAGCAATATATAATGGTGAAAGTGTCAATCTTCAAGGAAATTTAGCTCTATCACATCATGCATATTTTCTGAATGTAGCACTGAAGAATATGTGAAACAAAGATTGATAGTACCTGTTGGAAAAATAGCCAAATTAGAGTCGGAAATTTCAACAACCCATTCTCAACAATTGAAAAAAATATCAATGAAGTAGATCTCTACACCATCAATACACATGATATAATTGATATTTATAGAGCACTACACCACAAAACATCAGAGTACACATACTTTTCAAGTGTCTGTAAAATATATACCACAGAGATAATATCCTGGGTCATAAAACAAACTTCCACAAATTTAATTGCAATCATACAGAATGTGTTCTCTGACTAAGTTGGAATCACACTGAAAATCAACAATATAATAAATATTTTTTAAAAATCTGAAAACTTGGAAACCAAACAAAACACATAGGTTATAAAAAATCCATTGGTCAAAGAGGAAGTCTCATGGGAAATTTGAAAATACAAGAAGCTGAATGAAAATGAACATGCAACATATCAAAATCTGTGTGACACAACTAATGCAGTGCTCGTAGAGAATTTTTTTTTTCAACTTTTATTATAGGTTCGGGGAGTACATATGCAGAATTGTTACAAAGACGTGTTGTGTGATGCTGAGGTTTGATGTAGGAATTAATTCATCTCGCAGGTTGAGAAACTTAGAATACTAAATAAACATATTAGAAAAAATCCTCGTTGATGGGGCAGCACACCAACATGGCACAAGTATACATATGTAACAAACCTGCACATTATGCACATGTACCCTAGAACTTAAAGTATAATAATAATAATAAATTAATTTTTTAAAAAAGTAATTAAATTAAGTGATTTGCTGAAGGTCACAAAGCAACTCAAGAATGGACTCAGGAATCAAATTCTGTTTCTGATTTATGAATTTAGGGCTTTTTCCTATTGTACTAGAAATCCGTATTGTAACTATTAGCATCCCCTGTACATATTGCTTGTATAAATTTTGAAATGAAGCAGATGCTCATTCATGACCTGCTAAAAAAAGAAAAAAAAAGAATAAAAAAAGAAAAAATCCTCAAAACAATAATCTAAAGTACCTTCTTAAGAAACAAGAAAAAGAACAAAATAAGTGCAAAACAAGGAAAAGAAAGAATATAATAAAGATAATAGCAGAAAATAAAATTGAAAAGAAAAATAAATAGAGAAAAAGTATTGAAACAAATAGCTGGTCCATTGAAAAGATTTCCCTACACACATACACACACACACACACACACACACACACACACACACACAAGACAAAGCTCTAACAAGATTTACAAAGAAAATGAAAGAAGTCTCAAATTGCCAATATGAGGAATAAAATATCATATTATTACAGATCCAGCAGGCACCAAAAAGATAATTCAGTTTTACAAGCAACTTTGCCTGTATAATTTTCACAAAATACATAAAATAGACCATTTCTTGAAAAAACACAAACTACCACAACTCACGTAATATGAAAAAGATAATTTTGGATAGCACTATACCTGTTAAGGTAATTTAATTTGTAATCAAAGAAAAAGACCAAAGAGAAATCTTTAGGCTGAGATGTTTTATTGGAGAATTCTATAAACATTTAAGATGAGTTAATACAAATTATTCACAGACTCTCCTCTGACAAAATAAAAAAGGAGAGAACACTTCCTTATTTACTCTCAAGTCAGAATTACACTGATATCAAAAACAAAGTTTACAAGAGAGAAAAAAAGCTACAAGCCAATATTCTTCATAGATATAGACACAGACATCCTTAATAGCATGTTAGAAATAGAATTCAGCAATAACAAAAAATAATGACAAACTATGACCAAATGGGGTTTACTCTAGGGATGCAAGGGTGCTTCAATATTGACAAAAACAATCAATGTGATCCACCATATTACCAAGCTACAGAAGAAAATCATATGATCCTGTGAGTCAATATACACACACATAAAAAGACATTTGAAAAAAATCCACATTTGTTCTTTATAAAACTCTCAGAAAACACAGGGATAAAGGCAACTTGCTCAACACAACAACTAACATTGTACTTAATGGTGCATGAATGGATGCCTTCCCCTTAAAATCAAGCACAAGTCCAGGATATCCATACTTACAACTTTTACTGTATTAGTTTGTTTCCACACTGCTATAAAGATGCTGCCTGTGACTGGATAATTTATAAAGAAAAGAAAGTTAATTAACTCAAAGTTCACATGACTGTGGAGCTATCAGGAAACTTACAATCATGGTGAATTGTAAGTTGGAAGGAGTAAGTATGGCGAAGGAGAGGTAAGTACCTTCTGCACAAGGCAGCAGGAAAGAGAGGAACAAAGGGTGAACCTCCAAATACTTATAAAACCATCAGATCTCATGAGAACTCACTCACTGTAATGAGAAGAGTATAAGGGAAATCGCCCCTCTAATCCAATTACTTACCTCCCTCAATACATGGGGATTACAGAACCCTCCCTCGACAGATGGGAATTACAATTTGAGATGAAACTTGGGTGGGGACACAGAACCAAACCATATCATTTACTCAAAGAAGTGCTGGAAATTCTAGCCAGTGTAATAAGTGACTATATACAATTGACCCTTGAACAACATGGGAGTTAGAGGCAACAAATCCCCTTGCAGTAGAAAACAGCATAACTTGTGACTCCCCAAAACTTTGCTAATAGTCTATTGTTGAATCTTTACCAACTACATTAACAGTCCATTAATACATATTTCGTATGTAATATGTATTATATACTATATTCTTACCATGAAATAAGCTAAAGAGAGAGAAAAAAAGTGTCATTAAGAAAATCATGGTGTTGGGGTACCTGGCTAACCATAGGCAGAAGATTGACGCTAGGCCTGTTTATTGAACCATACAAAAATCTACTCAAGATGGATTAAAAACTTAAATATAAAACAAAAAACTATAAAAACCCTGGAAAGCAACCTAGGAAATACCATCCTGGACATAGGAACAAGCAAAGATTTCATGACAAAGACATCAAAAACAAATATAATTAGATCCCATTTGTCCATTTTGGCAACAAAAGCAAAAATGGACAAGTGGGATCTAAATAAACATGAGAGCTTACGCACAGTAAAAGAAACTATCCAGGGTAAACAGACAACCTACAGAATGGGAGAAAACATTTGTAAACTATGCATCTGACAAAGGTCTAATATACAACATCTATAAGAAACGTAGAAAATTGACAAGAGAAAAACAATTACATTAAAAAGTAGGCAAAAACTTGAACACACAATTTTCAAAAGAAGATATACATGTGGCCAAGAATCTTATGGAAAAATGCTCAACAACACTGATCATTAGAGAAATGCAAATCAAAAGCATAGTGAGATACCATCTCACACTATTCAAAATGACTATTATTAAAAAGTCAAAAAATATCAGATGCTGGTGAGGTTGTAGAGAAAAAGGAATGCTTATACACTTTTGGTGGGAATGTAAATTAGTTCAATAATTGCAGAAGACAGTGTGGCGATTCCTCAAAGAACTAAAAACAGAAATACCATTTGACTGAGGAAATCCATTACTGGGTATATACCCAGAGACATATAAATTATTCTGCCATAAAGATATATACACGTGAATGTTCCTGGCAGAACTATTCACAATAGCAAAGACATGAAATCAAAATTAATATCCATCAATGACAGATTGGATAAATAAAATATGGCACATATATACCATAGGATACTATGCAGCCATAAAAAAGAACAAGATCATGCCTTTTGCAGGAACATGTGTAGGACTGGAGGCTATCATCCTTAGCAAACTAACACAGGAACAGAAAAAAAAATACTGCATGTTCTCACTTGTAAGTGGAAGCTAAATGTTAAGAACTTATGAACACAAAGAAGGAAACAATAGACACTGGGGTCTACTTGAGAGTGGAGGCTGGGAGGAGGGAGAGGAACAGAAAGGATAACTATTGGGTACTGGACTTAATACCTGGGTGATGAAATAATCTATACAAAAAAGCCCTGTGACAGGAGTTTATCTATGTAAGAAGCCTTCACATGCACCCCTGAACATAAAATGAAATTTGTAAGAAAGAGGAAACAATAAGAAAGGGAAAATGCGTTTAATATTAAGTGGAAGTGAATCTTCATAAAGGTATTTATCTTTGTTGTCTTTGGTTGAGGGGAGGTGGTCTTGCTTTCTCAAAGGTGGCAGAAATGAAAAAAAAAAAAAAAAAACTGTGTATAAATGGATCAGAGCAGTTCAAATCCTTGTCATTCAAGAGTCAACCAAACTTACAATGGACACATGGGGACTGAAATTGGAAAGATATCATTTGCAATTGCTTTAAAAAAATGAAATACTTAATGTCAATCCAACAAAACATGTATTGCACTTAAATGCTAAAAACTACAGTGTTGTTAAAAGAAGATGTAAATAAGTGGAGAAACCCTGTGTTCATAAATTCAAAAATTTACCAAATTAAATATATCAATATCCTCAAAAATGATGTAAAGATTTGTCACATTTCATTTCAAAATTATAGCAAGATAGATGTAGATAAGGTCACACTAAAATCTGTACTCTAAGGGAAATAAATTATTGCTAAAGAATTTTTAAAAAGAATGATAAAGTGAAAGATATCATTCTATAATTTCAGTTACATAGCTCTAGTAGTCAATAATGTGTGGTGCTGGAAGAGAGACTGATGTGTAGACTAATGCAACATAATGCAGCTCAGAAACTTATCTGCACAAATTTTATTAACTAGTTCTTGCCAATTGTGCAAAATTAATTCAATAAGGAAAAAGTAGCCTTTTCAGCCAATGGTTCTGGAGTAATTAAATATTCTTAGGTTAAGCATAAACATTAGCCTCAGTCCCACACATTATGCAAAAGTTAACTCAAAATGGAACTCAGAGTTTAAATGTAAAACTAAAAACCTTTTAGGAAAAAACAGAAGCATAGATGTCTTTGAAAACTATAGCTAGGCACAAAATCTTTAGAATTAATGATAAGGTATATGCAAGGAAAAAAATGATAAATTAGGCATCAAATCTTCTGCTCTTTGAAAGCTCTTGTTAAGAGGATAAAAACAAGCTATAGACTAGAAGAAAATATTTGAAAAAACACATATTCAACAAAATACTAATATCTTGAATATATACAAGAAACCGGAATATATTTTTAAAAACTCTCAAAACTCATGAAAAACAAACAAAAATATCCAATTAGGAAATGTTCAAAAGACAAAACAGACATATAACCAAAGAGGATACACAAGCATGATATAAATACATGGAAGCTTGTTCAACATCATTAGCCTTTAGGGAAATACAAATTAAAACCACAGTGTGATATCTATCTAAATGGCTAAAATAAAAATAATGGTGAAGAAACCGATAAGTCAAATATTTCTGGTGAGAATGTAAAATGGTACAGCTACTCTGGATACAGTTTGCTAGTGTCAAAAACAAAATGAAACAAAACAAAACAAAGATTCAAATCCTTTTATCCCAGAGAAATTTAAACTTTCGACTAGACACACCTTGTACATGATTATTCATAGCAGCTTTATTTGTAATAGTCAAAAATTGGAAACAATTAGATGTCCTTCCATGAGTGAAAGATTAAATAAACTATAGTACATTAATCCCATGGAATATTACGAATAATAATAATAAAAAGAAGTAGGTTATGTTAGTCTATTCAGACTGTTATAACAAAAGACCATCAACTTTGTGGCTGTTAAACAAGAGAAGCCTAGTTCTCACAGTTCTGGAGGCTGAGAAGTCCAAGATGAAGGCACCAGATTTGGTGTCTGGTGAGAGCTTGCCTTGTAGGTCATAGACGGTGCCCTCCAGCTGTGTCCACACATAGTGGAAAGGGCAAAATGTCTCTCTCAGACCTCTTTTATAAGGGCACAAATTCTATACATGAGGACGCTTCCCTTAAATCTATTCACCTCCCAAAGTAACTGCTTGCTAATATGATCATCACATTGGGGTCTGGAATTTCAACATATGAATTTTGAGGGACAAAAACATTTAGATGATAGCATAAACTATTCATACATGCAACAACCTGGTTGAACCTCCAGTGGATTGTACTGTGTTCAAAAATGGCAATTCCAAATGTTATCTAGTATATTATTTACATAACATGCATGCAATGACACCATCGTAGAAATGGAGAAGACATTAGTAGTTTCTAGCAGTTGGCGGAGGGGTTGATATGCCTATGTAAGAACAGTGTGAGAAATCCTTTTGATGATGGAAATGTGCTGTATCTTGATTGTGTCAACATCAATACTCTGATTATAATATTGTAGCATAGTTTTACAACATGTTATCATTGAAATATATGCAATTATGTCAACTAAAATATTTAATTATAAATAAAATGTATATAATTATATCTTAAATATAATACTTTAGTAATTAAAAGTTTTAAGGTTGTAATATACTAGCAACTGAAAATTTTAAGATTGTGAGACTGATGTCCTACCATTAAGTTTTAGTCTCCAAGATTTTTCATATTATAAGCTTTCAGAAAAATAATTCTTAGAACATGATGACATGATAATTAATCTAAACTAGAAGATAAAATGTGGTTAATATCAACACCAAGATGTCTACCAAAAAATAAAAATAGAGACATTCTCTGCAGTATATAATTCTGTTTGTATAGTATACAAGCCTGATTTTTGGACCAAGTCATTACGAGGTTTTGCTTTTGTGAATGGGATTGCATTACTGCCTTAACACTTTAAAGAGGATTCTAATTTAACCATTTTAGTGATGGATTCAAAGTACAGGAATGTAATTTCTCAGTAGTCTAAGGATTAGGTTGGGACTCCTGCTTCAAAACTCCAGTGTGTCACTGACTAATCATTACCTATTCATAAATGTGTTACTACATATAGATCATAATGTTAACGGAAATAGAGGCAAAATATGGAATTTACTTTCTGGGTTTTTTTGCAGTAATAATAATAGTTTTAAATGTAGCTAGCATTTCTGGGCAAAACTATATGCTATTCTAAGCATTTTACCCAACATCAAAAGAGGGTTATCATTTTACATATTTATTATATAATACTTAATATACTCTTGGTTGAATGTAAAACCTAGGGATATATCTTAGCTGATGTTAGAAGTGGCAAGAATTCATGATCATTTACTAAATTTTACTCAAGAGATGTTTATTATCAGTATATACTGTTACACTGATTAGAAACAAGGTAACTACTATACCAACCAAGTAAGTACTTGGCCAAGTTTAGAAATTCTACCACTCATTTGCCTCTACTGGCAGTATATTTTTATAATTCATTTTGGCTTCAATTCATCATGTTTAAAATATACATATTTCATTACATTGAAAAAACAAAATTGCATATTTTCCTGTCACGAAATAGTTTTAGCAAAGAAGTAGACTGTAGCAACTTGAAAATGATAAATGTTAGAATAACATAGTTTTGAGAATAACAATACATTTTGCTATACATGTTTTATCTTGAACCAGTGTGTTTTTTTTACTGTATTTTAATAGACTTACCACAAAATAATTATAATTGGAAGAAAATTGTGGTAACATTGTACTTCTCTTTATTTTTTTTCTTTTTTAGATGGGGGCTTAACTGTAACAATTTGTTTTGAAAGAAATATTTAATGTGCAAGACATATGAAAAGATGATCAAAATTCTTGCTCAATAAAATTAAATTATAGTTAAGTAATTTACTACCTATCCTGGAATCCTAATTCCTGACCATCTAAAATTATTAATGAAATATATATGCAAAAGACAGAATATATGCATATTAAACACAATTTGAGTATACAATAATCCTATGTATATAAATTCTTATCTTTACCAAACCTGTCAATTCATTGAGATAATTTCATTTAGCTAGTGTTATATACACACACATACTAAAATACACACACATGTGTATATTGTATGTGTTTTATATACATATATATGGAGACATATATGTTTCTCACCTACTCTGATTATTTATACATATATACAAACAGATATATATTTGAAAACAAGTTCAAAATGATTCACATTTTCAGTAGGTATCTGCAGTCAATATCTAGTATTATAATTAACTAATCCATTCATAAAGAAATAACATGAGATAAAAATTAACTACCTAGTGCAAAATTGTTTAATCTAATTATAAAGAACAAAGAAGCAATTTTCCAAATAAAATATAATTAATCAGAGTAGGTGACATAACACATATAGGTATTATATTGGACAAACCTTTTGCCCTTCCCTTTCTCTGTTACAGGAGGCACAAAGAATGAACACTTACTAAGCTTTAGAATATGACACACTGAAAATAGGACAAGAATTCACAAAATAGAAATGACTGACCAAAGATTTTTTTTTTATTATTTCATGTCCCTTTTTTATTATCACATTTATTTCCATTTATTTTAAAGCATATCTCCTTGTTTTTTGTCCTTGTTACTTGGCTAACTGAATCATCAAGGAGGATTAATGTGACTTTCAAGGACCTTGGACTTTTTCCTTTTTCTTAGCACCCTGCCTACCTATCCCAGGCTGAAGGTCCTTTGAAGTCAATGGGAAGTCCACATCAGATGTGAGTAGTAGGGTACAGGGCAAACAAGAATAGCTTCCTAACAAAGCCGTTACAGCTTCCTAACAAAGCCGTTATCTTTTCCACAAATATCCACATCCTGGAGTGTCACAACTCTTTTTAAAAAATCTGAGTAACTTACCTATTCAATCATTTTAGTCCCTGTGCCTTAGATCCAAGTAAGGCTGTTTGTTTGACAGCTTGGGACAAATCTCTCTTTGGGTCACATATTGAACCATGAACTTTTTCTCTCAGGACTTCTCTCGTATTGTGAAACTGTCTTTCTGTGTCATGCTTCAGAGAATACTGTAAAGGACCTGAAAAGTTATGACAGAGTGAAATGGAAAAGGTAGCTGCTGACAAGCACAAAAATGATGAGACGGATACATTTTGAGATGGCTGCTGAACCCTGACAGCTGACTGAAAGCTAATCAGGCAAAGCGCCTCTCCCAATGCCAAAGAGAAGTCTGGCACAGGAGAGGAGCATGCTCTCATAATTATGGGAAATTGAGTAGCATGTTCTAATGGAATGAGGACAGCCTTATGTTCTGGATCTGCCTCTGTTGCTAACCCCTGCATACCTCTGGGCAAGACAATCTAACTCTTTGGGCCTATTTCTTTTCTTTTTTTTTTTTTTTTTTTTTTTTTTAAAATTTATTTATTATTATTATACTGTAAGTTGTAGGGTACATGTGCATAACGTGCAGGTTTGTTACATATGTATACTTGTGCCTTGTTGGTGTGCTGCACCCATCAACTCGTCATTTACATCAGGTATAACTCCCAATGCAATCCCTCCCCCCGCCCCCCTCCCCATGATAGGCCCCGGTGTGTGATGTTCCCCTTCCCGAGTCCAAGTGCTGGGAAAATTGGCTAGCCATAAGTAGAAAGCTGAAACTGGATCCTTTCCTTACTCCTTATACGAAAATTAATTCAAGATGGATTAGAGACTTAAATGTTAGACCTAATACCATAAAAATCCTAGAGGAAAATCTAGGTAGTACCATTCAGGACATAGGCATGGGCAAAGACTTCATGTCTAAAACACCAAAAGCAACGGCAGCAAAAGCCAAAATTGACAAATGGGATCTCATTAAACTAAAGGGCCTATTTCTTAATAAAAGAAGGCTAGAGAAGAAAATAAGTAAGTTTTCCTTCCAGCATTCTTTGATAAGAAATGTCATCAATTTCTCATCCAAATGTTTTTATAATTATCACCAGTATGGAGACTAGGTGGGATTTAAAGAAAAAGAAGTAAAAATAATCCACAAAGGACCATTAAAAATAAAGAGAAAAACAGGAAACAAGACAAAAATAAATCAAGTATCACTTCTTGAGAAATGTCACTGACATGGAAATGAAAACTGAAAAGTAGAGTGGCTATAGCTAGCATAATGTTGCACAAGAAGGTACTGATTTTGGATGGAAATGTCTCCTTGTACCTCACATATCATCCTGTCATCTGTAGCTAATTTTATTTTGTACTCAGTAAAAATATTAAAGAAAAAATCTTGCTGCCAACCTTGTCATGATATTTTGATATTATTCTTTTCTTAGTAAAGCAGACACAGGATTCTTGGATAATTTTCTTATTAGCCTTTTAAACAATTTATATATTTATTTAATGACTGATGATAAGAAACTCATAATTGCTAAGATTTTGCCAGATCTAATGTTCTTCTGGATATCTTAGAAAGTAAAAATAACGTATTAAAATCAGAAAGCTGCAAATCTTAGGAATTCCATTGCACATTTTTTGCTAGTACATGTATAAACAGAAACCTTGGCAGTCACATGATTTTCATAGCAACCAGCAAGGAATTAAGAAATGGAAAGGAAACCCGCTTCCCACAGAAGCTAAACATTAAGAGTAAATTAAGTTTATTTTGATTATGAAGAAACCATTTTATTCACTTCAAGACACAGCCCAAGGATGTTTTATTGCATGAACACATTAATTCAAGGAAAATCCACAAATATGAGCCAATTCTCTAGAAAATAAAAATATAGGCAAAATTATTTTATTTGTGAAAAAAATTGACAAGGGAGTAGAAAAATCCATCAACTCTGACACAAAGTATAATTTTTCGAGAAGGGGAACATCACACACTGGGGCCTATCATGGCGGGGGGAGGGGGGAGGGATTGCATTGGGAGTTATACCTGATGTAAATGACAAGTTGATGGATGCAGCACACCAACATGGCACAAGTATACATATGTAACAAACCTGCACGTTATGCACATGTACCCTAGAACTTAAAGTATAATAAAATAAAAAAATAAAACAATAAAAATAATTTTTCATAACCAAATTAACTCCGTGTTTTTAAGAAATATCAGTTATTTGATAATGAGTATGACATTAAGAATAGTTCTCAGCAAATAAGATATTGCTTTCTGGCTGGTAATTTTTTTTTCTCCAGTAAAATAGTTGGTTTCTGAGTCAATGTCTTTCCAAACAGTAATTAATGAGAACTACTGACATTGTTGGCAAAAGGAAACCATATTCTCAGTTCAACTATGAAAAAAGATTTGTTCACTGTCTCTGTTTATGGGATCAATTGTTAGTTACATAAAGAAAAAATAATGTAAAGAAAAGAAAAAATATGTCCTTGTTAGTATAATGTCATAATTATATTGGCTTATCTAAATAAGAGGTGAAGTCAGATATGAGCACGTTTAATTATTATGGTGTCAATGGTATGAGTTATATAATGATAAAAAGATAAATTCAACATCAGAATAGTTTGCTGTTTCTAAGTAATTGTTAGGGAAATCAGAATTACCTTCAAAATTTATTTCTAAACCTTGGCCATATTCTTACTGTTCACTCTTATGTACTGAGAAACATTGTTGAGGATCCCGAAAAATTTATTCTTTTTCAAGTGACTCATCTGTTTCAATAAGTTACCAATATATAGAATACTAATAGAGTCCAAAGGTATATTTGAAGTTTCAGAGAGAAAGATATTTAAACCTTCATTTTGTCTATTATTTTTGAAAATATAAATGCTTACAATATTTAAAAAATGTAAAATATCCTTGCAACTTATTGGTTTATTAAATGTCTGTATTCTGTGTACTGAAGATAAGTAGGAAAAGCTGGAATGAATAACAAATGGCTATTTTTAACTTGTTGAGTGCTTTGCTCACAAGTCCATCAACACATCTCAATGATAAGAGTTTATTACAAGTCAGTCAGAAAAATCATAGAAAGCTGTAAATAAGCTGCTGTTATCTTAAGGCTGCAGTATAATGCAGAATAATTATTCCACTTACTTTTCATTCACTATTTATGTAGTGCCAGTTTCCTAGGTATTTTTAAGTGTATCACCAAATTTTATTCCCATTTTATTCCCATTTGTAAATGAGGAAACAAATACATAAATACATTTACTGAAAAGAAAGACACTAATCATTATACTAAATTATAGATTGGCATGCTCTGCCAGACATACAACAGCTAATACTTTATTTTGAGGGTTAAAATAATTATCTTAGTATATTTCCATAAGAAAGCTAATTGTATGGTTGAAGAAAATTTGATGGGATCAAGAAATGTGTCATTAAAGATGGTTTAAGCAAGAGCCTTTGGGCTGAAAATTAAAAGTGAAAGCAGTTTCTTATAGGGAAAAAAATGATAAACAAGCTTCTTTTCTTACAAAGTAAAAAGAAGAAATTAGGGAAGGAAGGAAGGAAGGAAGGAAGGAAGGAAGGAAGGAAGGAAGGAAAGAAGGGAGGGAGGGAAAGAGGAAGGAAGGAACCATTATTTTGTTGGAGTTCTTTTAATAGGTTTAATGTAAATAACAAGCATGTATTTCCCGCTAGTAAATTTGTGTAACACTGACCTTTTGGACACATTTTGCAAGTGAGAGAAAATCATAAGAAGGTAAGATATTAGGAAAGGCCAATATTAAATATTATTTCTCTATCATGAGAGGATAATTAAATATATGTAGAATGAATAAATAAATATAAAATGTGTGATAACTATAAGGGAGGTCCAAAGAAGCTAGGTGCCCTAATATTAGAAAACGTTTCCAAGTAATATGCACCCTGCCACAGAACATCTTTGTTAAGAAAGAAACTAAAGATCTTCAAGGAAGATTATAATTGCACCTTCAACAAATGTTAAGTGCAGAGCTATCATGTATGGATTATTCAGCTTTGAGGGATATCTTTCCTAAGGCATTCATGGGCTGTTAACTGTTCTAGGTATGCTACAAATCTATGAATTACTTGGTCACCCATCAGCGGATGAAGGATGGGTGGGAGAGTAATCTATAGAATTGCAGTTTATTGACAAAAACAAAAAGTACTGACAAAATGCTAGCTTAATAATTTGTTTCCCTTTTCTGTTGCAAAGCCCACTGGGACCCTCAGTCACTAAATTTTCTTTCATAGGAAAGTACCAGAGACTCACTTAATAATATAGAGTAATAAGTTCTGATGAAATTTACTTTCCACAGAAAGAAAGCAATATTCTGCCAGTGTCCTGTGGAAGGTGGTTCTTCTTAACTTCTGTCAAAAGTTGTCTTGAGGTATATTGGATTTGCTCCTTTGAGAGAAGACAGTCCTCACGTGGTTACGAGGTAATACCCCTCAGCAGAAAAAGGGCAGAGGGGTGGAGTGGTGGGGAGGGTAGGCAAAGAGATCCTTTCAGTATTTGCCTTGTTATTTATTTTATTTAGGCACCTAGCCTTACATAAAGACTGGATCATGAAATATTCCATTTTTAAATATAGATGTGAGAAAAATAAGTGCATGCTTGTGAATAGTAGCTAAACATCCTAATATAAAAGCTTTTGTTTTAGATAGGGTTTGAAAGAGGAAAAGTTCAGTGATACAGAAAAAGGGGATTTATTACAAGAATTAGACCTTAAGTAGTTATGGGAACTGGTTAAGCATTCCGTCATTGCTGTGGCCTCTGCATGTGCTTTTCAGCCTGAAATTAGGCCTAGAAGGCAGAAAAGAAAGATACATATATAGTGGACAAAGAATAAGAACTAACTGGAAGCCACATCTGTCTCTCACCACCTCCAACCATTTTGATGAGGATGACCTACAGGACAGCCTGATACTCTTCACTGTGAAACTGCACACTCCCTGGCCCAGGACTCAGAGAAGTTGAAGAAGATCTAGTGGGAGGGGAAAGAGCTGGAGGTCTCACTGATGCCCATTAATGAGTCAAGCCAACAGATGAGTGAAGAAGTGCAGAAGCTGTAATAGCACTTGACCCTACACCAAGCTTTAGAGCATTAAAAATGGTGCTTTTCTTCTCACACAAATCTATCTTATAGCCAACTTGACTAGACACCATCCAGACACCAGAAGAAAATCTGTGAAACATAGCTGCTACTTAGCTAAATTGGCACAGTGAAAAGCCACTTGAAAGAAATCAAAAACACTGACACAAGTCATTTTGTACTGTGTATCTTAACTGGGAAAATACGTAGGAGTCTTCCTAGACTGTCCACAGGCTGCCTCCAATTGCAAAGAAATCTTCCTAAACTTTAGTTATAACAAAAGGAGAATCAACATTTTGCTCAGTCCAAAAGAGGTCAGAAGATTCCCACAGTGGGAAATAAGCTAAAACATAAAACAAAATCTTTGTAAAAGTTGTTTTTTTTCAAACAGTCTCTTTACATCTTTATAACTAGAGAGGATATAGATATAGATATATGAGTTAAAATAAAATAAATTGGAAACCATGCTTGAGAATTTTTTCAGCAGACAAAAGTCAGTTAAGCCATGGAAGCAACACTGACCTTACTTGATTTGCAAACATAAGCAAAATGTAACTTGGGCTATTTTTAATAAATGTCTATATTAAAGAAAACAAAACGTAAGCTTAACCAATCAGAAGCTTCCAATTAATTTATACAGCTAGGGACTTCCTGGTAGAATAAATAAAATAAGGCAACTATATAATTGTAACCAATCAAGTTTGCCTTGTTTCCATGTTGACTCATAAAACCCTTCCCTTTGTGTTTCCTCAGCAGAGCCTAAAACTACCTTTGGTTTGGTGCTTCCTGACTCAGGAATTACTGTTTGTGCCAATAAACTCTACGATTTTATTATACCTCAATTTACCTTTTAACAATAGATATATACAATTTTGAATTATCTATTCTGTTTTTGTAGTTGAGGATATACCAGTACACTCAGCCATGGAAATTTGGAGTCTCTGAGTTCAAACTGACACTCTAAACCTGAGGCATTATTGAACTCTTGTTCCATAAGCTCAACTAGCCTTCAACTCATCTTCAAAATAGAGCTCCTCTTATTGCTGATCCAAAATTTTTATTCTTTTCACATTTAGGATTCTAGATTCCCTCCAGACCTTTAATTTAGCAAGAAACAAGTGAAAAGTTCATATAATAATGGGAAAAAAATCCATTTCAGTTTCAAGAAACTGAAGAGAATAGAAATTGTTTTGTTTTCCTTTTGAAGAAAATAAAAATATTGCCACTACTGATCCCATGCAGTTTTAAATAAATGTTTATTAAATTTCTACTTTATATTAGGCATTTCAGGGAACCAAGTACTTACTATCTTATGAAATATTAAATTCTAATGCAATATATAGTACATATGAGTTAACATAGTATACTGAAGGAAAATCTCTATGTGTTGAAAACCATATCAAATACTTGTTTTAATAACATGCAATTATGTGTTTGACTATTATTACAAGCAAAGATGAAGACAAGTAAATAACTTTACAATATATACCCTTCATTTATCTCTAATTGCTATGCTTTGTTCAAAACAGATCCTTGGGCATTTAGCAGCATGGTCCTCTCAGTGGCTAAACAGGATGTTATAATTTACACTTTAACATCATCCTCCTAGGGCATTCACTTGATGATTGCATAAGTGTCTTATAGCATGATGGGAAAGTCACTGAGTTAAAGTGGGCTATTGCATACTAAACCGTGGAAATAAACTAAGCAAGAAATGAAAAAAGTGAAAAGAGAAATAAGAGAAAGGGGAAAAATGTAGCATTCATTTGTTGACTAGCCACCAAGTGATAGTGCTATGCTAAGCAGATTCCTTTCGCTCTCCCAACTTTCTTTCTCTCTCTCTCTCTCTCTCTCTCTCACACACACACACACACACACACTCAAAAGTATTTGTTGAGCACTGCTAGAAGACCTGTAAACACAATAATGACTAAGACACAAGGAACTAAGAACATAATTGAGACAGCTTCTAGCCCACTGTGTTGTCATCCCACCAAAACCATAGTTCTCACTCAGCTTCTAATAAGTAATAATCCATTGTCATGGCTAAACTTGCTATCTTTTTTTGAAACTTTTCTTAACCCTACCAAATTAGCCTTCCCAATTTAGTGTGGTCTAAATTATTATTTTCAATAATTTAAAATAATCACATTGATTATTAGTAATAATTACTATAGCAATACTTTATCAAGGAAAGATCTTATAAGAAGTACAATAGTTTGGGGCATGTTGAGTTTGAGAATGTCTGGGAAAATGTGTCCGTAGGCAGTTGTAACTTGAGCTACAACTATGCGCCTTGAGCTTGGAAATTTTGTTAACTTTAATGGTAAATCTTCAAAACAAATATCTTTTTACCTTTGTTAAAGATAAGACATTTGAAACCTACAGATATGTTTTTAATTTTATTTTATAAAATAAATTTTATTTAATAAAAAGTCTGATAAATAATGAGTAAAAAAGTAAGATTGACTTCAGGTGTTCATAATGCTAATACCTATCTATCACTACATTGCAATCATCTATATAACAATTCTATTCTCTGTTTGTCTCCAAGCACCCAGCAGAGGATCCAACTCATATAAATGCTCAATAAATATTCCTTATGCATCCAAAGTCAATACGCATTTGGTTATTTTGGTTGTATTCGGTTGTTGCCTGTTCTGGTTGTTCAGCTCAAGCACCTTACAAGTTGCAAAATTTGAATTAAATTCTGGCTGCACTGTTTACCTACCCTACATTGGTAACATATTAAAAAATAATAATAATAAAGAAAAACATCAATAACACCACAGGGTACTCTTAAATGTGCTAGTGAAAGTCAGAAAAGTCCTCATCAGCAAAAAAAAAAAAAAAAAGAAAAGATAAATAATATACATTTTTAATGAATGTATACTTATTGGATTTTTTTAAAAAGTATTGGTTACAAGGTCTGATACCTTTAATAGACAAAGTTTTGTTACATATATGGGTCAATAAACATTTCTATATGTAAAATAAAATATTAATACTTACAAGTGTCTATTAGTTAAAATAAATACATCCAAACTCTTAGACACCAGAAATGAAGGTTTTATTTCATTACAACTTTAAGAATCAGAGTGGAAGGAAATCTTATGGCTCACAGTGTGATGACTCATTTAAAAAAAAAAAAAAAAAAAAAAGATTTAAAAGAGCAGGTAACTATGAGTTTAATGTTAGTAATATGGTTTGGCTCTGTGTCCCCACCCAAATGTCACCTTGAATTATAATCCCTATAATCTCTATGTGTTAAGGGTGGGACCAGGTGGAAATAATTGAATTGTTTGGCGTAGTTTCCTCCATTATGTTCTAGTGATAGCGGGTGAGTCTCATGAGATCTGATGGTTTTATAAGCTTCTGGCATTTCCCCTGCTTGCACTCATTCTCTACTTGGCTGCCCTGTGAAGAGATGATCCTTCCTTCATGATTGTAAGTTTCCTGAGGGCTCTCCTGTCAGGCAGAATTGTGAATCAATTAAGTCTCTTCCTTTATAAATTACCCAGTCTCGAGTATTCTCTTATGGCAATGTGAGAATGGGATAATATAGTAAATTGGTACTGAGGGAGTGGGACACTTCTATAAGAATACCTGAAAATGTGGAAGGAAATTTGGAACTGGGTATTAGGTGGAGGTTGGAACAGTTTGGAGGGCTCAGAAGAAGACAGGAAAATGTGGGAAAGTTTGGAACTTAGACATTTGGAGGGCTCATAACACAGAAAGATGTAGGAAGGTTGGAACTTTCTAGAGATTTGTTGAATGGCTTTGACCAAAATGCTGATAGTGATATGGACAATGAAGTCCAGGCTGAGGTGGTCTCAAAAGGAGATGAGGAACTTCTTGGGAAGTAAAATAATGGTGACTCTTCCTATGTTTTAGTGAAGAGACTGGTGACATTCTGCTCTTGTCCTGGAGATCTGTGGAACTTTGAACTTGAGAGAGATGATTTAGGGTAACTGGCAGGAGGAATTTCTAAGGTGCTAAGTGTTCAAGAGGAAGCAGAGCATAAAAGTTTGGAAAATTTGTAGTGTGACAATATGAAAGAAAAGAAAAACCCATCTTCTGGAGAGAAATTCAAGCCTGATGCAGAAATCTGGATAAATAACAAGTAGCTGAAAGTTAATCACCAAGACAATGGGGAAAATGTCTCCAGGGCATGTCAGAGACCTTCAGGGAAGTTCCTCCCATCACAGGCCTTCAGGCCTAGGAGGGACAATTGGTTTCCTGAATTGAACCCAGGGCCTTGCTGCTTCGTGCCTGCTGGAGACTTGGTGCCATGTCCCAGCTGCTTCAGCTCCATCAGTGGCTAAAAGGGGCCAATGTACAGTTTCGGATGTTGGTTCAGAGGGTGCAACCCCTTAGCCTTGGCAACTTTCATGTTATGTTGGGCCTGCTGATATACAGAAGTCAAGAATTTGGGTTTAGAAACCTCTGCCTAGATTTCAGAGGGTGTATGGAAGTGCTTGGATGGCCAGGAAGAAGTTTCCTGCAGGGGTGGAGCCCTCATGGAGAACTTCTGCTTGGGCAGTGCAGAAGGAAAATGTGGGGTCAGAGACCTCACACAGAGTCTCCAGTGGGGCACTATTTATGGGACATATGAGAAAAGGTCCACCATGCCCCAGACCCCAGAATGGTAGATCCACTGACAGCTTGTGCTGTGTGCCTGGAAACACTGCAGACACTCAGTGCCAACCCAAGCAGCCAGGTGTGGTCCTACACCCTTCCAAGTCACAGGGCCAGAGCTGCCCAAGGTTGTGGGAACCCACCTCTTGCATTGGTGTGAGCCGAATGTGAGACATGGAATCAAAAGAGATCATTTTGGAGCTTTAAGGTTTCATGACTGTCCTTTTGCATTTTGGACTTGCAAAGGGACTGTAGCCCCTTTTCTTTGACCAATTCCTCCTATTTAGAATGGGTGTATTTACCCAATGCCTGTATTCTCATCGTATCTAGAAAGTAACCTCCTTTCAATTTTACAGAGTCATAGGTGGAAGGGACTTGCCTTGTGTTAGATGGGACTTTGGACTTGGACTTTGAGTTATTACTGGAATCAGTTAAAACTTTTGGAGACTGTTGGAAGGGCATGATGTGTTTTGAAATGTGAGAAAATCAGATTTGGTGGGGACCAGGGAAGAATGATATGTTTTGGCTCTGTGTCCCCACCCAAATATCACTTTGAATTGCAATCCCCATAATCCTCTTGTGTCAAGGACAGGACCTGGTGGAGGTAGTAGAATCATGCGGACAGTTTTCTCCATTCTGTTCTTGTGATAATGAGCGTGTCTCATAAGATCTGATGACGTTATAAGCTTCTGGCATTTTCCCTGCTGGTACTCATTCTCTCTCCTGCCACTCTGTGAAGAGGTGCCTTCTGACATGGTTGTAAGTTTCCTGAGGCCTCCCCAGCTATGCAGAACTGTGAGTAAATTAAACCTCTTTTCTTTATAAATTACCCAGTATTTCTTCATAGCAGCATGAGAATGGACTAATACAGTTGGTCACAAAAAAGAATGAGTGGAGGAGAAAAATACTATGGGATACATACAATTGATTTGTGTATCTTTTAGATCAAAATTTAAGGTTTGGTAACATTCCATTATATTGACAGGAATCCTGTTGCTTAGCAATTCCCAAATTTCCCTGATAATAATAACAACCAAGTGTATTAACATTCAGAATTAGTCAAGGTCTTTAGTGAAGGAGTTTGAGAATATTCAATGATTGTGATCATGCACATTTGCAGATCAAAAGTTGAACTTTAGAATAAAAATATATAATTTAGAGTCTTAGCTTTCATATTATCCACATAACTTCTTACATAAGTTTTCTTTAATTAATCCTAGCAGAATTTAAAGGAGTGCCTATTAGCTTAGAAAGGACTGTATGCTTGTATTATAGATCATTATTTTATTTTATAAAGTGATAGGCTCAAAAGAGATACATTCTAATGTCTTTACAGCTGCAAAATGTGGAGACCATGAAACAGCTCCATTTGTGTTTTGTTTATCTGTTGGCTTGTGTTATTTTTAAGAGATTTATGGGAACATAATTTAAATTGGAAATGCAGAGATGAAAGGGATACATTAGCAGTTTAAGCACATTGAGATTATCTCAATAGCTTTCCTATATAAGCAATTTCAGAAAGTCTATTAACCTAATCAGATAAGAAACAGCTATGATTATATGAGTCACTTGTATTCAGAGAGTTTTTTGTTTTAGAATGTTAAAGCAGGATAAAGAAAAATAAAATATTTGTATTTGATGTTGCCAGTTGTGTGCCAATCAGTTGTGTGGTGATCTGGATGAATACTTCATAGAATACAATTAAACTAATTTATATAGAAAACCCATAATAATATACTTATAAAAATATATGGCCTAAATTTGAAGATCAGAAAATATTTACATTGCCTCCAATATCTAAGTTTATTAATCTATATAAATATACATATATATATATTGAGTGTGCTAAAACATATCTTCAATGTAAATTGGTTATTGGGATATACTCACATTAGAATAATCAGTAATTCACTCAAGAAACAACTGTTTATCAAAAGGAATTTTAAATTTAGAAATAGGTGTATTCCATCTTTAGAAGAAGATGGAATGGAATATGGGTATATTCCATTTTTAGCTCTGAAAAGACAAATAGGTGTAATTTTATTAATCAGAGAAGATGCAATGATCAACACTATAATCATTTTTGTGCTATTGGTGAACTGAGTAGCACTGAAGTAATAATACTATGGAGAAATGGTAAGTTGCATAAATTATCTGAGAATTAAAAATATTATGCAATAAAATTGAAATAATCCTATAAATATAGCATAATAATACCAAGATAATTATTTACTGTTCAAGGAAGTAAACATTTTCTATTTTTGCCAATAGAAACTGCACTGTACAATACACTTATATGTACATATATACATATATAAATGTATACATTTGCATGAGAAATTTTATTTTTACGGGCTAAAATCTCGAATTTTCATATAATGAAAAGCAAGGTTATGCATATTTTTAATGTTGATAAATATTATGAGTCTTCAAATATGGCATAGCAATTCGGAAATATTCAGCAACATATGAGAGTACCCACATTGTCATCATTCATAGAAAACATTTCTTTTGCCAACTTCATATGTTATTTTAATTCACATTTTATTTATCAATTCTAAAGATATTATTAACTTTCATGGTGACCTTTCTGTTCATATTCCTTTCACGCTTTTCTCCAGAATGTATTTCTTTTATTTACTTCTTAGGCTATTTTAAAAATCAGAATTGTTAATAATTTTTTCATATAGCCTGAAAATGTTTTTCTAACAATGTTTCATTTGTTCTTTGACTTCGTTTATTGTACATCTTACCATTTTAAAATTTTTACATTGCCAAATATGGATATCTTTATTGGTCAGGGGCTTTCTTTCTGGCTAGCGAGGATGGTCTACATCTTGTGTCTTTTTAAAGGATTTTCCTAATATTTTTCTTATTTCTGTGTGATTTAATTTATTTGTCTTTAAATTACCGATGTATTAGGAGTTATTCCTTCACAGCAGTGAAATAAAAACACAGATAATATATTCTTGCTTTCAGATGGATGATCAATTAAAATTATTAAGGCCGGGCACAGTGGCTCATGCCAGTAATCTCAGCACTTTGGGAGGCTGAGGCAGGTGGATCACCCGAGGTCAGGAGTTTGAGACCTGCCTGGCCAACATGGCAAAACCCTGTTTCTACAAAAAATACAAAAATTAGATGGGTGTGGTGGCAGGCACCTGTAATCATAGCTACTATGGGGGCTGAGGTGAAAGAATCACTTGAACCCGGGAGGCCAAGGTCGCAGTGAACTGAGACTGCGCCACTGCACTCCAGCCTGGGCAATAGATCAAGACTCTGTCTAAAAAAAAAAAAAAAAAAAAAAAAAGGGTAAGATTATTAATAATCCTCCCCTTTCCCCACTGAATTGAAATGTAAACTTATTTTTGTGTTAATTTTAATTGACTATGTATTCTGCTATATTTATCTAATTCACCAGTCCTAAGACAATATTATGTGATAATTACAATGGTTTTATAAAATATTCTATATCTGGTAAACTGGGTCCTTTATAATTCTTAGTTTTTCTTTCATGCTTTTTGATTTACGGAATTTTTGCCTTTAGTAATTAATATTAGAATCCAGAAAACTATCCTTGGGGACAGTTATTGGAATTTTCTTACAGTGATACATTATTTTGGGGGAATTATTTCTTTTTGAAATTAAATCTTCCTGGTAAGAACATAAGTCTCTATTTCTTCTTGTAGTTTTAATATCCTTAAAAATTGGTTGTTTCCTTCCTGTAAGTCTTATTTTAGGGCTACATTTCTCATTACATTTTTTCCTCAGGTTCTTACTTCTTTGGCCACTATTTTGAATATATGCATCGTGCATGTGTATGTTTTTATTTCGATTTATATGTAGCTTTTGCTTGACTTGGAGAAAAACAAAGTTTTTGCATTTATCTTATATCAAACTATGAAAATCTTTCACTTATTCAAGTGTTGTTAATCAGAGACTTTTAGTTTTTCTTAAGTTAGAAATCCAATTATTCCTCGCTCCAAAAAATAAAATAATTCGGCAATGCTTTCCAAAACATATAGAAACTTTCCCTCACCATGAAGAATAGCAAGAAAAAATAACTCATTTTTTCCTCCTGAATTTAATGGAAAAAAGTCTTGAATACTTCGACATGTTGTCTGATGTTTTCTATTGTGCTTGAAAAAATTAACTGTATCCTGTTTAGTTTCCCTCTATATTTTACTTAGAATTTTACTATGAACTACTGATGCATTTTATCAACTGGCTTTTTAGAATCTATTGTTAAATAAATTCACTTTAAAAAAGCTTTTTTCCTTTGCAGTGAATTTCATGGAATAAAAAATAACTAATTATATTACACTGTTTTATGAATTGCTAGCTTCACTATGCTAATATTTTATTTTGCATGTTTTATTTGTATTTATGTGACTATAAATTTGTATTGTCTTTATTTTCTAGAAGATTAAGTTTATGTTAAATTCTAATTTATTTATTTATTTATTTATTTTTTATTTTTTTTAATTGTTTTTTTGAGACACTGTCTTGCTCTGTTGCCCAGGCTGGAGTGCAGTGGTGTGACCTCAGCTCACTGCAACCTCTGTCTCCCAGGTTCAAGTGATTCTTCTGCCTCAGCCTCCCGAGTAGCTGGGACTACAGGCATGTGCCACCACACTCGGCTAATTTTTGTATTTTTAGTAGACATGGGAGTTCACCATAATGGCCAGGATGATCTCGAACTCCTGACCTCATGATCTGCCCACCTCTAAATTCTAACTATTATTACGGTTGAAAATATAAAGAAATTACCTTATTTACATAATAGAATCCACTGTTAACCCATAAATGTTCAGTGTCTACCTTTGAATGGTGAAGTTTTATTGCCTTTCTGATCACTTCGTTGATACTCTGTTTTTAAATCCTCTTGTGTAAATTTGTTAGATTACATTTTCTTAGAAAATAATCATTTTACTACAGATTTTTCTAATGTATAGCCATTGTATTACATGTAATCTTTTCTTATAATTTTAATTTTTCATTGGTAGGTTTTCCTTCTTTCTTTTTTCTTTTTTTTTTTTCTTTTTTTTTTTTTTCTTTGTATTTCTGAGTTATAAGTTAAAGTGCATTGGACAACAAGTCAACAAAAATTAAGAAGGAATCTGGAGATAAGACAGACCTAAGTCTGGTTAAATCAGAAGCTCAACAACATCGCTGATGGCCAGTTTTCCCTAGCACTTCCCCTCAACCATTCTGAGCAAAGCACTTTTCCTCTTAAAGCAGTGGTTCTCAAATTTTATCCTCCATCAAAATTAGAGAGACTTGTTACAAGACAAAGTTTCTGCTTAGTAGCTCTGGGCTGGAGTAGGCCCTAGATTTTGTATTTCTAACATGTTTCCAGGTGATGTTGATGCTACAGGATACAGCACAATTTGAAGAAACAATCTCAGACTGACTCCTCTCATTACCTAAAAACAGCTGAAAATTTTTCAGAGTTTTTGGATATATTACAGCATCTTTAGGCAGAAAATGAAATACTCCTATCTATTTTCCCGTACTGAAGGAATTTCTTTTTACAATATCCATGTAATTGCCTTTCCCTCAATTCTTATTTTCAAGAATTTTGCCACATGTCTGTTACTAAACCAAGGTCTTTGCAAGATGATTGAGTGTATATCTATTTGCTTAAACTGTACAACAATATTCACCATCTACGGCTCTCCTGAAGACCATCGTCACTTGAAGGACAGTAAACAAAATCAAAGTTTTATTACCTAAAAAAAATAGAATGACTGTAGATAATAACTTAACAATGCTGAAACAATAACAAAAACCATCGTAAATTGTGTCTCTTTCTTTTGACGTCAATCAACCAGGCAAAGATTTGTTGGTCTTTTAAAAATAATTTGATATTATTGTTCCTTTCTATTTTTTTCATATTTCCTTTGTAATAGCTTAATTTCTCAATTACTTTGATTTACCTTGTGGTCTTTAGTTCAGCTTCTCAATGTAAACTTTTAATTTCTATACTTTTAATTTGACACTTTTAATAAATAAGTTTACAGTGACAACTATTTATCTAAATCCATTCTTACTTGATTTCCATAGGTTTACTGAATTGCTTTGCTTTTTATTATTTTCTGGTTTATTTTCAATTGGTTTCCTTTTTAGATATCTTGTAATATTCTATGGTTATTTTAGAGAATAATTCTAAATTTTTAAATCCAAAATTTTTAGATCATATTTCTACTCTTGATTTATAGGTTTCTTTTAATTATATCATTTAAAATATTTACCCTTTTGGAACTAAATAAATGTATATTTATAATTTATACATTATAGGTACATTTTTGTAAGTGAGATATGTATATTTTTAAAAGTGTGCATTCACTTTGGACAACAAAATTATATATAAGTAATGTTTGTAAACATTTAAGATTTTTGATTATGTATGTTCAAATCTTCTGTTATAGCTCTGTATTTGGATTTCCATATATTCGTCTTGTTACAGTCTGAAAAGAGTATGTTAAATCACCCATTACTCTTGTTTTATGAGTTGTTCTGGTATTTTTAAGTGGTTTTCATTCATATATTTCACTTCTTGTCTTTGGTTCATAAATGTTTACTGTGTTCATCAATTTTAAATTTTATAATTACACGTGGCACTCTTTCTCCTATATAATGCTTTTGGGCCCTCAACTTCAATTTGTCTAACATTTATAGTAACTATGATTTATTTATTTGTATTTGCTTGGCGTATATTTGTCTGACCCTGAATTTTCTCTTTTTAGTGTTTTATTTATTTATTTATTCTTTAGTTTGTTTCTTGTGAACAATAGCTAGCTGATTACCTTTTCTCAATGTACTAACCTCACTGTGGACTGGTTTCATAATTCTAGAGTTTGGACTGAAATCATTTCTTTTCTTTCTACAGAAAATCCACCTCATGATATACAGGCCAAACATGAGCAATCCCTCCTTCACTATCCTGAGTGTCAGTGGAAGGGGAAGTTCAATAGCCAAAGATGAAGTAGAGTAAGATACTGCCATCCATCAGGGTGTTAAAACACATGCTGAGAGTCTATTTAATCTCAGAGATTCCTAAGTGAATGATTTTCTTCCTCACATTTCAAAAGGGGCATTGAAGACTAAAGTCAGGCTGATAAATTATAATATATTCAAGGTCCAAGAGCCAGGTCATATTAAGCCTTTAGGACTCAAAGCATTTAGGGAGCAACCTGCTGGCCAACATGATCAGGTCTGTTTATGGGGCTTACAAAAACTTAGGAACTCCTGTGGGAAGGCCTGTTCACAGTCTGGCTCTATATCATAGTGGCGGTTTCAAAGTTTGTTTACAGGTCACAAGGGAACTTTAACCAATACACCCAATCTGATAATGTCTGTACTTTAATAAGGGGTTAAATGAATCCACGTTTAGTATAATAACTGGCATTCAATTTGATTCTTCTCATTTTTATCTGTTACTTTGTTACAATTCTGTTCATTCATCCTTTATCTTTCCTAGTTTCAAAATTGTGTTCTGCATTTTACTTTTGCCCAATCCAAGTTGTGTTTCTTTATGATTTCAAATTTAGTTATCCAGATGATGTATTCACCAACAGCTTTTCCGTCAAAATGAAATGAAATGTTCTGACTCCCCCAGAGGTTGAGAGGTTGAGGCAGGAGTATCACTTGGAGCCAGGAGTTAGAGGTTGCAGTAAGCCATGATCATGCCACTGTACACCAGCCTGGGCAACAGGGCAAGACCCTGTCTCAAAAATAATAATAATAATAATAAAAAATTGCTTTGAGTAATTTACTTTTCTGTTTCATTCTCCTCCAACAAGAAATCTTCACTTAGATTTGTTTTACTCTCCTGATTAGCTCTGTCTTTATCCTCTTAGTTCTGGGCCATTATATATTTTTCCATACATTTTATCTTCTACTTCAGTAATAATTATGTAATTACTTATATTTTAACAACAGTTACAATATTATCATGTATCTGAAGTTAGTCATAAATAGTCTAAGACTTCTTGCTAACCACTGTTTGCTTGTTGTATCTTCCATATCTTGAAATATCCATACTGATGCAACTGATACCTGGGTAAGAGTGCATGTGAGTAAATATTTTCTGAATTCTTGCTTGCATGTCTAACTATGTAGCATTTTTATGTTGACAGAGAAAAGATATACTGGCTGTCTAGAGATTTCTGGAATTGCTATCATTTTCTCTCAATAGTTTGCAGGTGTCCATTCATTATCATTAGTATCTACTACAGCAGATAAAATATTTGTCAGTAAAGTTTTCTTCTGCTATGAAGGTTGCTAAGATATCTGGTTATCCTGGAAATTCAAAAATATCACTGCTATGTCTAAGAGTAACTCTTTAAAAATAAATTCTTCTTAAATTATTGAGTTTCTTTAATTCAAATTTATTTTTGCTTAAGGAATTTCTTTTATGTTCAATTACGGTCTCTGCAAATGTTTTCTGTTATATTATTCCCATAATTTACATACATAATTTTCTTCTTCTGTTCTCTATATGTATTACATTTTTCTTATGAATTCAATTTCCATATATATTGAAAGCAGAAAGAAAAAACACCATTTATATATATTGACTTGATCTTTCTCAATAATATTTTTTTCTGAATAGTAACTATTATTTTTCAGTTGATCTATTGACTTTAAAATTTTTTAATTATGGGATTTTTTTGGTTCAGTAAACTTTTTTTTTTTCATCTGTGTGAGCTTTCTCATTACTTTTTGTTGTTGCTGTTAGTTTTTTTCCCAATGAAATTCCATCTCTATCATTCAATAAACTTTAAAGAGAGGCTTTTGTTTTGAATGGCCACCTTGAACATACATCTTCATTGCTTTTTAACATGTTTCCTTAATTGAATTGTAATTATTTTCTCTTCTTAATTATACTTTGAGTTCAGTAAGCCCTGATGCTTTCTGTTAGGATTCCTTTCTCAGTGGCAAGGTGAATGACAAATAGAAGGGTAGATTCTTCTCTAGGAAACAGGTAGAGAAAAAGCTGGTGGATATTTACTGTATTGCTGATGCACGGTAGGAATCTCCCATCCCAAGCTTTCCTTGTGCATGTCAAACGTTCTCCTCCAAGCAGTGAGACTATAGGGAATCAGCTCACAAGAGCAGTTACCTAGGAGTTCACTGAAGACAGCAAGATATTATAGACCCTCACTAGATAACACTCAACCAACCAATGCACATTCCATCTCTGATGGAATTTACTGGCTTCCTACAGAGCCTCTCAGGAAATCTTGAGATCCTTATTATTTTCCTTGAGTCTAGAAGAAAAGCACAATTTCTCATCTGCTGTAGACCCTATTCTTTCACTCCATATAGAGAAAAGTGAAGTACCATGTCTGTTCTTTCTCATGAAGATATTGAGGTCAAATAAATGTTCTAGGCTCTGCCAAATTTTATCACCTATCAAAGACTTTGGGAAGAAGAAAGGATACATATGGCAGTAAATAAAATTTACTATATGTCCAGGCATTTCTATAAAGATTTTTTTCTGTGTTTTGTTTTGTTTTGTATTCAAACATTAATTTCAACGTATACATGTATACACACTAAGAGACAGATTTATAAATTTACAGGAGACATTTCAAAAAGGTTTACAACAGCATTTTTGTTTACCAAATTAGCTATTTATTAACTTCAAGTGTGCCACAAGATACTTAAAAATAAGCTGGATTATAGCAGTAGTGACTCATATAAATATTATATACTTTACTCTGTGCAGTTTCTCAACCTTGATCATTTTAGCATGTGGGTGGGGCTTAATAATGTTGTTGTTGAAAACTCTGCTCTGTACTGTGGGATGTTTAATGGCATCTCTGACCTTACTCACTGGATGCTAGTAGCACCCACTCCCCAGTTGTGACAACCAAAAAATGTCTCCAGACATTGCCTAATCTCCCCTGAGAAAAATATTGGCCCTAGTTAAGAACGACTTCTCTAGTATTTTTCCTCTTGGATAACATTCTTTACAGTGACAAGAAAGAAGTAATACACTCATAGATTTTATAGGGGAAAAATGGCAATTTTAAATTTTAAAAAACCCAATTGTTAACCTGCCATTGCCAATTCTTATCTCAGACTGCCTTAATGATCATTCTTTAGTGGAAATATCATTTCTGAGAGCTTTTAATTCATGATCCCTACAGGATCATTTATAAATCTCTCTGTCCCAAGCCACATCAATCTTGTCTTCTGTTCAATTTCTTGAAATAATATCTGTAATTCATCATGAGAATAATTGCATTCATCCTAGTTCTAGTCTTTCCTCCAGCTGGGATTGAGATGTCTAAGATTCTCTAATTGGTGGGGCTTCCAACAATAGTTAGACACACTATCCAGGCAAGAAGTCTAGTAGAAAACTTACTCTATAATATTTAATAAGTCACTGGATCTGAGAAGCTGAAAATCTACTGAAATGTACGCAAAGAAAAACAAAGACTAAGGTCTATAATCCAGTTTTCCTTGAAACTCTTACTTTGGCATTGATATTTTCTTTGTTGAATATTAACTTGCAACCTTCACTTGGCTCTCTAAGCCTGGCACATAGCCATATGCCTTTGTTCACTACTGACAAAGAGATTTTCATATCTAAGAAAGGCATTATCAAAGTAGTCACATTTTTGGCACAAATATGCAGAATTTTTACTTCTAGAGTTTGCATGAAGGTAGATTGTGCTTTGAGTAGTACCTGGAACTTCATAAAATATATAAGTGAAACATCATCATTAAATCTTTCAACTTTTTAATTCTATGTCAATCCCTAGCCTTGTATAAGTTAGCCACTTATCAAAGTTACATAGTGTAAACATAGGTATAAACATCTCTTGAGTTTTGGGAGTGCCACATATATACACAAACAGCTTTCTAATTCAGAATGGGCCCTCTCCTCTCTTTGACATATTGTAACAGTTCTCTCTGTAGATTTCTAGCACTTTAATATTACCTTTGCAAGATACTTTCACATATTGTTTTATGGTGTGATACCTAAGCTCACCTCTGAATGTTCCTACACTTCATATAGGGGAAAGTTCTCTGATTTTGCACTAGGAATTATGATATATCTCAAATTCCAAATAAAATATTGAAAATAAAACTAATATCCATTATATCCTAACATTTCACAAATTCTTCTTTTTTGATAAGAGGAATTACTGCACTGCTGCTCTTAATATTTCTACTTATTTTTACAATAGCCCTAGTATTACAGTTCTCTTGAGTAATAAATCCCCCTCAAAATCTTTATATCCAATGCCAGACATAGTATATTTCAAGCTGTGAGCTTTAGTTGTCAAACCCTTGAAAGTAACTTCGGGTCTAAAGTAAGAAAAGCATGTATAATCTCCTTCCATTGCTGGAAAACCAAACATAAAGTTTTGAAGGAGAAAAAACAAAAGCTATGTTGCTTGTCAGCTACAAGCACTTAGTGTCCAAAATAATGCATGTGCACTTACAATTAGTTCATGTTGCTAATACATATTAAATTATTTTATAATATTTTAACTGTATGGTACTTTTTTATTTTAGCAAATACTTTACAATTAGAAACTGTTGGCAGGTAGAACTGGTTTTCATTCACGCCTAGTTAAGGCAGAAATGTCTGATTTTCTCTAATGAAGCTAAATAGTGTCTACTGCCCTTGGATCTACAGTTTCAGTTCTGGGTCCCTCACATGTTAGTTATATTATCATTGTTAAATTGTTTATTTTATCCAGGCTTTAGTTTTCCTATTCATGAAAGAAGGATTATATTTGAAATCTTCTTAAGTTTGTTGTGAAGATTAGATTAGATAATGTATGTCAGTACATTTGCATAATGTCAACATATTTGCATAATGTTGAGCAAAATTCAAAGTGTTTACTACATTAGCTGCTAATAGCATTTCAATATATCTCATCATTCAACTCTAGTATGAATAGAGGTTCCTCCTGAGGACAAATGCATAAGACTGCTTATGATCATACCACTTCACACTGTGCCTACACACCTGCCCCAAGACAGATTATAGGAATAGATTCATGGACCACTTAAAGATAAATGTACACTACTAGATACATTCATTTAGGAGATTGATAGTCCAGACACAGTATTTTTATCAATTTACTACAGAGTCCCGAATTGTCAAATAAAGTAATCCTGGAACAGCATATACCTAGCTTTAGAACCAAATGCAGCCCAACTACCTTCATTCTCCAGGGGAGCTAGAGAGGAATGGTTCTCTGTGTGAACTCAAGGATTTATTTCCCTAGTGCTATACATTTTAGCATCTCCCAGGAAGTTTCATGAAGTACCCCTGATTAAATGTAGTTAGAGGAAAGAAGCTTCCTCTTTTAATCCTCAAGTAATCAGCTCGGTAAAGGTATAGGGTGAAGTAATTGTACCCTTTTCAATATCCTCACACTGCAATTCTGGCCCACGAATGAGTTTCTTGTCATATCCAAGACTTACAGGGGGCTCTCTTTTCCACCTTCTATTCTTCCTTCCCCGTTGGATGACTTTGTTAATATTAGTGGTGAAAGCCTTACTGGGCCTTATTTCACTAATAGTCAAGAACCCTATCAACAGGTAAAATGGCAGTAAGGTTTACATATAGTGTATCATTTTACTATCTTTGATTTCTCTACTTCCATGGGGCAAAGCACACCCACCATGGCTTGTTTTGCCAGTTTTGGATAGGCCAAGTCGTTTCTCTTTTTACCGAAGTAAGTTAAGTGATGTAGTCACCAAGGCAGCTCACTAGTCTTGGAGTATGCCCAATAAGATCAGTCTTACCTCACGGTATATAGGGGGACCTGAGCAGATGAATCCAAATTTTCATTTTAAAGTAAAAATTGGAGAGATGGCATTTTAATATCAAATAAAAGTCATGTTTTCCAAAGTAGCTTTGATTATACTATTCCTTTGTACTGGGGAATCCAAGCTTACACATTTTTTTTTTTTCCTTTTATTAATCCCCCTTTTTCTGCATCACATATTTATTAATACAACAATGTTTTCCCATTTAGCGATTTTCTTTGAGTGCATATCCTGTATTGGAAGAACCCAAAGTAGAGCAGAGTTAAGGAGCACCTCAAATTTATTATAGAAAGATAATACTCTGGTATCTGCATTAATGGCAGTGATGTAAAGATTTTTCTTCTAGAGAGAGCAGGAGCAAGCAGAGTCTCAACTCAATTGCCAAAGTTTTAGCAGGCTGTGTTAGCAACACATAAGTTCATTAACAACCCATAAGCCATACATAGCAGGAAAAATAATGTCTTGAATTAGGATTTTCTGTTTGCAAAACTCTGCTTCAAGAGTACACCTAGATTCAGGTCACCCTGCAGGAAGAGTCCATGGTAGACAGATTTGAGAAATCCATGAGCTTATCAGAGAAATTGGGAGAAGGAATTAATGAAAATTACCAGAAGTCTTCTTACTAGAATAGAATGTGAGCACTTAGAGAGTTTCTAATGACCTTATCCTGCATTAATGGTTTAGATATTTATATTCCTTAGAGTATTGAAGTTAAACTTAAAATACAACAGTGACAAAAGGACATTTGTCCTAAAAATTATTTTATTGCCCATTTGTTTCACCCAACTTTGTGAATGAATGAGGAGAGGCAATATCACCCCTGCTAATATAAAGTCATTCATTCAACAAGAGGCATATCTAGAAGAACCTCACAATATAGTTTCCTTTTACCTTATGCCATATTGACCCGGAACAATTCCAAGTTGCTTTTTACTCCCAATATTTAAAATGCTAGAGGTCTGCTACATTTATAGCTGGACATAAGCCTTGAATTGTTAACCAGGTATCCCATTCTTATAATTTTCTCATTATACTGTAATTTGTTGTGCGTTTGGGAAAATTGTCAGAAATACCACATTAAATAATACTAAACATGTCTCAATGAGGTGAATTATTATATACAGGATGATAGTAAAATATATGCACATATGAATTTTGCCCAGCAATGAACTAAAAGTATATGGTAAAAAATGTGTGGTTTTATTTGCAAAAGTTGGTTGTTTGATTATTCAAATTTTGTACAGGAAAAATATAGCGACTGAGACTAAGTATCTTTTGAGTCAGACAAAACTTCATTTAAATTCCACTCTGCTTTCTACTGGGTGTTTGACTCAGAAAATGTCTTAATCTTTCTGCATTTTTTCTCTTTTATACATAATTTAAATAAGAGTTCACTGAATTACTTTCAGTGTAAAGAGAAGCTCTATGTAAAATATTGATCATTGTGCATTGTGAAGTATTCAGTAAAAGTTTTATATTTTTATATATATATATAAATATATACATATGTGGTTGCACAAAGGTGACAACTAAGTTGTATAATTCAATTATCACTTTTTTAGAGATGATGACACACTATGTTGTCCATGCTGGAGCACAGTAACTATTCATAGACAAAATCATAGAGCACTCTAGCCTGGAGCTCTTGAGCTCAAGTCATCCCCCTGCGTCATCCCACTGAGTAGCAGGTATTACAGGCACACGCCATAGCACCAAAGAATCATGTCTTTATTTCTTTTCTTTTTTTTTTTTTTTTGAGACGGAGTCTCGCTCTGTTGCCCAGGTTGGAGTGCAGTGGCCAGATCTCAGCTCACTACAAGCTCCGCCTCCCGGGTTTATGCCATTCTCCTGCCTCAGCCTCCCGAGTAGCTGGGACTACAGGCGCCCGCCACCTCGCCCGGCTGGTTTTTTGTACTTTTTAGTAGAGACGGGGTTTCACCGTGTTAGCCAGGATGGTCTCGATCTCCTGACCTTGTGATTCGCCCGTCTCGGCCTCCCAAAGTGCTGGGATTACAGGCTTGAGCCACCGCGCCCGGCCAGAATCATGTCTTTATTTCTAAAATATGCCAAGCCCTGTGGAAACTTTAGGGATTAGAAGATAAACGAACATATTGTTTATAAGCTATGGGAGAGATACGCATTAGGCAAATAATCATATTAGTCAATGTGCAATTATGGTTGCAATCAGTGATAAGAAAGAAATATATCAGGAGTGGCCGGGCGCGGTGGCTCAAGCCTGTAATCCCAGCACTTTGGGAGGCCGAGGCGGGCGGATCACGAGGTCAGGAGATCGAGACCATCCTGGCTAACATGGTGAAACCCCGTCTCTACTAAAAATACAAAAAAACTAGCCGGGCGTGGTGGCGGGCGCCTGTAGTCCCAGCTACTCGGAGGCTGAGGCAGGAGAATGGCCTGAACCTGGGAGGCGGAGCTTGCAGTGAGCCGAGATCGCGCCACTGCACTCCAGCCTGGGTGACACAGCGCGAGACTCCGTCTCAAAAAAAAAAAAAAAAAAAAGAAATATATCAGGAGTTTTTATACTAAAACTAATAAAATTAAATTAATTTTTAAAATAGACATATTGCTAAAATATGTCTCAAGTATTTTAATATTTTCCTAAGAGCATAAGAAGTGAATAACATGTTTATAACAAGGTGCTAATATGATCAGTTGTTTGTTTCAAAAGTTACCTTTAATCACAGTCTGAGCAACAGTTATTGGAAAGACAAGAATAGATTAGGTGAGGCTAAATGTCAAACAATTGCAATATTCTAGCCTGAAGATTATAGCAGAATGTGGTTGTGAAAACTGAGAGGAGTCAAAATATTTCAGAAAAATTTATGACATAAATTGACTAAACGTGGTAATAGATGAATAAGGATGATGAAGGACAGGAAATGTCAATGACACCCAGTTTTTTGACATGTGTAATGAGATGGATAGTGGTGCCATTTCAACATCATCAATAATAATTAATAATGATAATAATATATTTGGAAAAGTGCCTGTTAAAGGCTGAGCAATCACTTTTATTCATCCTATCAAGATTAAACGTCTTTCAGAAATGTAACTTATCATCAAAAATGTGTTGGAACATAGAGCAGTTGAATGTTGACGAGGTGAGGAAAATGTCATTGTTTTCAATATTTTCTGATTCCAGAAATTGCAAAGGTCAAAAAACTGTGGATAGTAGTTCTACTTCAAGATTTTGATGATCAAGATGTAGTTATAGGGATAAGATTTACTTCCCTTCTTAAAACAATTAAAAATGGCAGATTAGTGATCCCTGAGAAGTAAGAAACAAGCAAAATAAATTTTGTCAATATTCAAGCTTATAGGCTTGATAGGGTTTCCAGATGTGCTCCAGGGAAAATGAACCCAGGCAGAGTCAAATGGGCATCTTGAGTTGAAGAGGCAGACCTGAAAGTACAGAGACCAAGGTAGCTAAACTTTGGAGGAAAGAATACAGAAATGAGAAAAGAGGATATGGAGAAAATTTCAGAAATCTAGAGAGTCTCTCTTGAGTGTTCAGCTATCTATTAGTAAGTCTGTAAAGGTAAGGAATCTAAGACTAAGGAAAGAAGCACACAAACAAATTTGGGGTAAAAGTATTCAGTAAGCATTCTGGACTGGGAATAATGCCTATTTCCATCGGTTAGACTGGAAAACCTCATAATACAGTGGCAGGTGGTATTACACAGCAGGATATGAAAGAATACAACTGTTTCCAAGAAACAACATCCCAAAACAAAGCTCTAAATTTGTATAATCATTTTAAGTTACCCAGAACTGAACAAGGCAAAAAAATCACGAAGTCCAGCACACAAGAAAGACTTACAAACAGTAAAAATAAATGAGAAAATGCAACTCATAATAATAAAAAATGATCAATTAAAAATTACCCAGAAATGAAAAAAATTTTCAAATTAGCAGATAATGACATTAAAGCAGTTATCATAATTCTATTTACATGCTCAAAATTTAAACAGAGACATAGAAGATATTAAACAATTAAATAAATAAAAATTCTAGCAATGAAATTAGAATGTGCAAGAGGAACAATTATCTGGGAGAGATTAATTACCTATTAGACATTACAGAAGATATGATTAGTAAACTTAAAGATGTCACAATACAATTTTAAAAATAAAACAGAAATTAGAAACATAAATTTAAAATAAAAATAGAGGTCAGTAACCTGTGGTACATCTTTAAGTGCTCTAATATGTACGTAATAGGAGGCTTGAAAGAAGAGGAAGAAGAAGTAGAAACAGAAATAGAAATATATATATATATATATATATGAAGAAATATTTGCTGAAATTGTTGAAATTTTAAAATACGTAAATCTATATGTCCAAGGAGCTCAGTAGACTCTGGGCCCAAGGAACATGTAAGTAATACACCAAGAAATACCATAATCAAATTGATCTAAATTAGTGATAATGAAAAAAATCTCAAAATCAATCAGATCAAAAAGGGAAAATATACAGATGACTGAAAATCAGTAGTCAAAAACAATGAAAGATATCAACTTAGCAAGATCTTTAAAGAACTGAAGGAAAATATATCAACTTAGAGGGCTATATTGATGAAAAATTCCTTCAGATACTGGGGATGAAAAAATATTTTTTCCAATCATGCCAAAGATGCAATAATTTTCACTAGCAAGACCTAACTATATGCTTCTTAGAAGAAGTATTAAGAACATTTTTTATTATTTAAACCTCTTTAAAAGATAATTGTCTTTTCAAACAAAAATTAATATATTTCAAGTTTATATCATGGGTAAAATTAAAATGTCTGAACATATTACAAAGTCAGGATGAAATAAAAGTATAGTATTATACAATACTTATACAATATACAAAATATATCACAACAATCAAATATAAGATGTTAATGTTACACCTATTATATGCATATATAAAATTATATATTATATAACAATTTCATTTATAAAATGTAATATGTATGAAATCTTTAAAATAATAAATTATATCTTTAAGTGACATATCTCCTCTAAAGCAAACTCTAAAACAACATAATGAAAACTGATATCTGCTAAACCAACAAGAGAAAAATAAAATTTAAAATATTTTCTTCAATTTTATTTTAACGCAAAATATGAGGACAAAGTAGAAAAAGAAAACAACAGATTGGATAAGTAAGAAACAAGTAAAACGTAGACGGTGTATTTAAAATGATATATAGATAACAAAAACCACATGATTATCTCAATAGATGCAGAAAAGTCCTTCGACAAAATTCCACAGCTGTTCATGCTAAAAACTCTCAATAAACTAGGTATTTATGGGTTGTATCTCAAAATAATAAGAACTATTTATGACAAACCCACAGTCATAAATAGCTGAATGGGCAAAAACTGGAAGCATTCTCTCTGAAAACTGGCACAAGACAGGGATGCCCTCTCTCACCACTCCTGTTCAGCATAGTATTGGAAGTTCTGGCGAGGGTAATCAGGCAAGAGAAAGAAATAAAGATTATTCAATTAGGAAAAGAGGAAGTCAAATCATCCCTGTTTGCAAATGATATGATTGTTAATGTTGTATATTTAGAAAACCCCACCATCTCAGTCCCAAATCTCCTTAGGCTGATAAGCAACTTCAGCAAAGTCTCAGCATACAAAATCAATATGCAAAAATGGTAAGCATTCCTATACACCAATAACAGACAAACAGAGAGCCAAATTATGAGTGAACTCCCATTCACAATTGCTTCAAAGAGAATAAAATACCTAGGAATTCAATTTACAAAGGATGTGAAGGACTTCTTCAAGAAGAACTACAAACCACTGCTCGATGAAACAAAAGAAAACACAAACAAATGGAAGGACTTTCCATGTGCATGGATAGGAAGAATCACTATCATAAAAATGGCCATACTTCTCAAGGTAATTTATAGATTCAATGACATTCCCATTAAGCTACCAATGACTTTCTTCACAGAATTGGAAAAAACTACTTTAAAGTTCATAAGGAACCAAAAAAGAGCCCTCATTGCCAAGACAATCCTAAGCCAAAAGAACAAAGCTGGAGGCATCATGCTACCTGGCTTCAAACTATACTACAAGGCTACAGTAACCAAAACAGCACGGTACTGCTACCAAAACAGATATATAGACAAATAGAACATAACAGAGCCCTCATAAATAATACTAACACATCTACAACCACGTGATCTTTGACAAACCTGACAAAAACAAGAAATTGGCAAAGGATTCCCTGTTTAATAAATGGTGCTGGGAAAACTGGCTAGTCATATGTGGAAAGATGAAACAGGATCCCTTCCTTACACCTCATACAAAAATTAATTCAAGATGAATTAAAGACTTAAATGTTAGACCTAAAACCATGAAAACCCTAGAAGAAAACCTGGGCAATACCATTCAGCGCATAGGCATGGGTAAGGACTTCATGACTAAAACATCAAAAGCAACGGCAACAAAAGCCAAAATTGATAAATGTGATCTAATTAAACTAAAGAGTTTCTGTACAGCAAAAGAAACTACCATCAGAGTGAACAGGTAACCGACAGAATGGGAGAAAATTTTTACAATCTACCCATCCAACAAAGGGCTAATATCCAGAATCTACAAAGACTTAAACAAATTTACAAGAAAAAATCAAACAACCCCATCACAAAGTGGGTGAAGGATATGAACAGACACGTCTCAAAAGAAGACATTTATGCAGCCAACAGACACATGAAAAAATGCTCATCATCACTGGCTATCAGAGAAATGTAAATCAAAACCACAATGAGATACCATCTCACATCAGTTAGAATGGCCATCATTAAAAAGTCAGGAAGCAACAAGTGCTGGAGAGGATGTGAAAAAATAAGAACACTTTTACACTGTTGGTGGGACTGTAAACTAGTTCAACCATTATGGAAGAAAGTGTGGCGATTCCTCAAGGATCTAGAACCAGAAATACCATTTGGCCCAGCCATCCCATTACTGGGTATATACCCAAAGAATTATAAATCATGCTGCTATAAAGACATATGCACAAGTATGTTTATCGGGGCACTATTCACAATAGCAAAGACTTGGAACCAACCCAAATGTCCATCAATGATAGACTGGATTAAGTAAGTGTGGCACAGAAGCACCATGGAATACTACGCAGCCCTAAAAAAGGATTAGATCATGTCCTTTGTAGGGACATGGATGAAGCTGGAAACCATTATTCTGAGCAAACTAACGCAAGGACAGTAAACCAAGCACTGCATGTTCTCACTCATAGTTGAGAACTGAACAATGAGAACATTTGGACACAGGATGGAGAACATCACACACCGGGGCCTGTCATAGGGTGTGGTGAAGGATAGCATTAGGAGACATATCTAATGTAAACGATGAGTTGATGGGTGCAGCACACCAACATGGCACATGTATACATATGTAACAAACCTGCACGTTGTGCACATGTACCCTAGAACTTAAAGTATAATAAAATAAAATAAAATAAAATAAAATAAATAAATAATGTAAAACATAAGTGGTCCAAACCAAAAGGCAGAAATGTTTAGGCTGGATGAAAAAAAAAAAAAAAACAAGACCCAACTACATCCTACTAAAATGAAGAAATTTTAAATATAAAGGTACAAATAGGTTAAACATAAGAGAATGAAAGAAGATATATCATACTAATATGAGTCTAAAGAAAGCAGGGGTATCTATGTTAAAATAAGACAATGTTGATTTTATTTTACCTTTTAATTTTGTTTTGTTTTTGTTTTGTGGTTTGTTTTTGTTTTTCTAAGGCAGAGTCTTTCTTTGTTGCCCAGGTTCGAGCACAGTGGCACAATCACAGCTCACTGGACTTCCCAGACTCAAACAATCCTCCAACCTCAGTCTCCTGAGTAGTTGGTACTACAGGTGCACACTAACACACTCAACTTTAATTTTATTTCTTTATTTTCTTTCTTTTTCCTTCCTTCCTTCCTTCCTTCCTTCCTTCCTTCCTTCCTTCCTTCCTTCCTTCCTTCCTTCCTTCCTTCCATCATCAATTTAATACAGAAAAATCCATTTGGAAAAATCCATATTTGATTATTTTTCACAGATTTTGCTATTGGATATCACTTCAAAATTAACTGCAATCCATGCTGCATTTCATATGAAAAATTAACAATGTGATAATTGACATAAATGTAAAATCTAAAACTATAATTGTTTTAGAAAAATTATAGGAGAAACTTTTTGTGACTTTGAGTTAGAGAAAGAATTCTGTGATTTAACACAAGAATCATAATACATAGATTAATTTGTCCTCCTAAAAATTTTAAATGTCTGCTTTTCTGAAGTGATGGTTAAAATCATGAAAGACAAGTCATAGACAGGGAGAAAGTATTTACTAAGCATATAACTGATTGAGTCACCAAAATACATAAAATAATTTCAAAAGTAAATTTTTAAAAACAACAATATAAAAATCAATGAAAGTAGCCAGGTGTGGTGGCTCACGCCTGTAATCCCAGCACTTTGTGAGGCTGGTGGATCACTTAAGGTCAGGAGTTGGAGACCAGTCTGGTAAACATGATGAAACCCCATATCTACTAAAAATATAAACATTAGTCAAGCATGGTGGCATGCTCCTGTAATCCCAGCTACTCGGAAGCCTGAGGCAGAAGAATCACTTGAACCTGGGAGGTGGAGGTTGCAGTGAGCCAAGATCATGCCACTGCACTCTAGCCTGGGTGGCAGGGAGAGACTCTATGTCCAAAAAAAAAAAAGAGAAAAAAAAGAAAAAGAAAAGGAAGAAGAAAAGTTGACAAACGTTTTGAGCAGATGATTTACCAAAGAAGATATATTAAAATACTTATAATCATTCATTAGTTATTAGAGAACTATAAATTAAAACCACAGTGATATACCACTATCCATGTTTTAGAGTGGCTAAGCTAAAAAATGCCAATTATACGAAATGCTGGCAGATCTGTTTGTATTGGCCGAAACTGAAAACAACCTGATTATCCATGAACAGGTGAAAGGATAACCAATGTGAGATATCCATGCAATAGGAAACTATGCAGAAGTAGAAGAGAATGACCTCTTTACACATGCTACAACATAGATGAATTTTAAAATAATTCTGCTGATTAAAGAAACTAGGCCAAACAAAAAAAAAAAAAAAAAAAAAGAAAAGCACACATTCTGCAAGTCACTTTAAATATATTTCTAAAATGTGAAATCTAATCTCTAGTGAGAGAAAGCAGATGAGCGAATGTTTAGGGATATGATGAACAGAGAACAACAAGCAAGAGGTATTACAAGGGCATAAAGAAAATTTAGGGTAATGGACATGATAATTATGTTGATTTTGTTGATAGGTTTTCATGCATATGTATGTCAAAAATTATCAGACTTTACACTTTATATATGTGCACTTTATTGCCTGACAAAAAGGCTCTTAAATTTAAGAAACTCTATTTATTTATCAAGAGACATCACAAAGTCAATAAAAAGATGAACGAAAAAAACAACAAAAAGCTATGGACCTTTTTAATTAGTACATTCATCATTAACCTAAAAGGTTCCAGCTGGAGGTGCAGAGGTGCATTGTGTCCCATGAGTAAATGGCTCAATCAGCTCTGCAGACTTCTAACCATGTCGTTTTAAGGATTATCATAAACACCAGTGTTTAATAATGAGCAACTAGAGAAAATAATGATAAAAAACGAAAATGTCCAGATAGACACAATAATCTCATTAACATTTTCTTTTGTGTTCTCACTCCAGAGAATTTATGCTGAAGGTTTAAACCTGCATGTGATGTTCAGAGCTAAAGAAATATTACAATCATGTGTTTGATAGATGTTGGTCCACCCAAAAGATACATGATGTCCTTTATTTCTGTCAATATCATATGCCATTTTAAATTAAAACATTTATTTAAAGCATAAAAGTATAATCTCCTATTAGGAATCATGTAATTTGTAATTAGCAGTTAGAATAACAGTTACTATGTGGATTAAACAGATATTAAGGATTTAAATTATCGTGAATATATCTCAAATGCTACCTTGATCACATCAGTGAGAATAACCAAGTTATGTGCAACGAAGTAGAACAGAAAAAATTTTAGCTCCTTTTTAAGGATATTTATCATTAAGAGGTACATCATATGCTACCTAATCATTCTCATATATTTTTATTTTATAATTTTGATACTATACACAGTTATAGTAATGGAAATAAAAATATTTCAGCCAAACAAATAGCAGGATAGGACTATGGATGTGTACATTATCTCGCCAATATTTATATGGAAGATTTTCTCTGTAGACCTTGAATTTACATGATAAATATTCAAACTCTGGACTGAGTATACGTCTAGAAAACATATTATAAAAGTCCAAGGCACTTTCGTTTATCTGACAAGTCATGGTAGGTTTCCCCACTGACCCAATTATCCCTTTCCTTTGAATCACAACAGGTCTTATGTAGCAATGTAAGAAAATAGCCAAAGGTTCTTGATCCCTCTTCTGAAACTAATCAGCGAAGTCCCTCCAAAAGCAAGAGCATTTCAATAGCCATCTTTAATCTTTCATGAGGTTTCTGACATTCAGTTATGTCTGGATAGCTGCTTCTAGATGGTGTGGTTCTTTAAAGCAATCATTTTAGCAAACTTCGTCTATGTACATATCAACTGCCTTTTTACACACCAGAAAACCCAAACATGATCTCAGAATTTCATTCTATGAGAGGAAAAGAATCCTCAAAGAAAGCAATAATTTCAATATCAAAAACCACAATTACTTTTGCACTAACCTAATAGCAGAGTGGGACAGAGTTATGACAGGGTTGAAAAATGACTGAAAAATAACAGAAATGTGAGAAAACACAGTAATAAACAAAGCAAGGACGAGGGGAGAAGATGAGAAAAGATTGCTTCAAGGAAGAGTTCAGGGAAACAGTGGGAAAAAAAAAAAAAAAAAAAACAGAAAACCCTTAAGTCTAAAACTGAAGAATGCCCAAGAAAAATTGTATTGGGGTTACACGACAAAAACCAACGAACAACCAGATTGAAAACAGCAATTTATAAACTACACAGTTGTTTGTCTGTGATAATGAACTTTATCTACTTCTTAGAAACGTTTAAATCAGTGGCTATTTTAATATTTAAACATTATTTATCAAATTAATTTTTAAGACGCAAAAATGTACTTCTTGTGAAAGACAAAAATAAATAAATAAATAAATAACATTCATAGAACAAGTCTTCTTAATTCAGGAATACTGATAAAAAGTCAAATAGACTCCCAACACCCACATGTCTATTATTTTACACTTATTACTTGAAACATTATATTTTAAAAACTAATGTAAAATTATACATAATAAACTATATGTGTAATTTTAGTATTTTGAAGGTTATATAACATAATTTACATATTTAAAATAATGTAAAGCATTAATATAAGTTGGGGAAAGTCAGATTTATTTTATTGTCATTTACCCAGAATGTTAAAAGCCAGTTTGCATAGAATAATGTTGAACACAAATATAATGTGATTTAAACACCAGGTAAAAGAAAACACTGTACGTTGCCTTGAATACTTATTTAGGCATCACACGGCAGCACTGCAAATGGGAATTTTTTCAGTCTTTTTTTTATTTGAAAATGTAAGAATAATATTATTTATATTCTGAATATTTTAAATCAAACTCTCCTCTCTACTTTTGCTTCCTTAAGAAATTCTCCATCCCAGCCATTGCCACAGTTTTAACACAGTCATCATTCTCACCCCTCTGACCTAAGGATCTTTTTAATCTGCCTCCACACTCATTGTTGTCAATTCTCTCTTCTACATGGCATGATAACAGATTATTCTGCATTGCATATATGATAGACATTTCCTTATTTTAAATGTTTTAATAAATGTCCATATTTATAAAAATAAATTCCAAGTTCATCCTGTACATGACTTAATGATCTCGGTCTTACATACTTTATCCAGCCTCAAGTGTATCATCCCATCTTTGATTTTGTTTGAGCATTTCAAAAACTATGGATTCCACCTGATCCAAAATAGCTATTTGAGACTTTTTCTTATCTGAAAACTTAGAATCACACTGTTGGCCCAAAAAACTTAGTTGGTTACAAGTGATCTTTCTCTTAAAGAGTTCATTAACACATTAACAAATGACATATAGAAAAAAAAAAAAAAACTCAATGTTGTGTGTTGGGACAAAGCATAGTAAAATTTAAATACAAATTCAATCCCTTGTATAAGTATATATTGTGAAAATATGAAAGGTCAGGCACAAGTGAGTCTTCAGGATTTCAAGACCAAGAAACAGTTCATAAAAAACTCAGTCTCTAAAGAAGGAAAAGTTGAACTTTGCAGTCATAAAAAGCCACCACATGTGAAAACTCAGGGTTTAGCTCCTCGTTTTCAACTTCAGAAATGGTTTTATAGTTGTTTGTTTGCTTCATGATACTTTGCCTTTGTTGCTGAACGTGTTAATGAAATTGAGAGGAATTAAGGATTTGCCAGTGACAGTAAAGGCAGCCTTCTCAGCCCTCGCAGGGGTCAGAATGGGGACAGAAAGGACAGCAGCTTATAGTTCAAGGTAAGGGCAGCAGGGAGGCAATAGGTGCCTCAAAACAGACCTAAAAGTATCTAGTTAAGTGCCAAGTGAAAAGACAGAAGTAGGCTGCAGCATGGATTAAACCAAGAGTGAATTTGAAAACGAAGAAGGAGGAGGAGGAGGAGGTGGTGGAGGAGGAGGAGGAGGTGGTGGAGGAGGAGGAGGAAGAGGAGGGGGAGGAGGAAGAAAAGGAAACTGCTTAAATGAAATATTGTGGAGACAGTTGACATTGAAAGTGGTGCGTAAGTCAACCCTGAGTTCTCCTTTAGGGAAAAACAAAAAACAAAAAACATTTTTTCTGTAAACAAAAACAAAACCCTCTTTCTGCATTCTTGATTTCACACGAAATTACCTGAAAAATTTTGCAGGCACGGCTTGTCTCTACGGGTATTACAGCTATCTAAGGTAGGTCACTTTGAAATAATTCTTTATAAACGTCTTGTTCATTCAGAAATCACTATGATAGAAATAATATAACTCATAAGTAGAAGGATGTCAACTGTTCATGAAAGGTAATTTTTACCTCCTTGTGTGCACGAGCATATGAACAAACTCTCTGAATTGACAGGAGATTGCAAAGAAACAGAGAAATGGTGTTGCATTTGCTGACTTCTGATGTGTGTTGTTTATAGTACATATAAAGGGTAAGAAAAGAAGTCTCACAACTTCATGAAATTTCATACATGGAATTTCACAGTCGGGAGAATGATGAGGGAAGCAGATGGCATAATCATTTATTAAAAAAGCAGCCACTTTCTCATATATTTGATAGCTCTTTCTTCATTCGTTGGGATTTGCATTTTAAATGATTAAGGATACAGTAAGACAGCATGAAACCTCATTAACAAAGATACATCTTCGGGCCTCTACCTGAAGGGAAAGTGGTGATTTTTCCACCTCATAGCCCTCAGTTTAAATACCTGCTGATTTGTTTTATCTCTGCTTACTTCAAAGTATTTCAGCCACGTTAATGCGGCTTTTAGCTATAGAAACCAACAGAATACAAAATCAAGCTTTTAGCTCTATCCTAAAACAAACCAGAACATTTTTCATTTAGGAAGTTTCTATTGTCTGTGGCAATATGTAATATATGAGGTTAACCAAGTGCTTCCCTTGATGCTAACATAAGAGGGGATAAAAAAATCTCTATGACTTTTGAAGTTAATTATGAGAACTACATAGCAGATTTGCTTTTAAACAGATGTGGTGTCTTTAACTACTGCTTTGACGTAAGATACTAGAGCAATGGTGGTGGTAGAGAGTATATATTCTCACTGTACATATAACAAGCAATGTAATAATTAAGGTTTAATCAGAGAATTCTCCTGCGGCTTTCCCAATGACTGTTGAGGCAATAATGACATTATAGATTAGATAGCAACAAAGTTAGGCAATAGCATCATAAAAAGCAATATTGATGTATAAAAGAATTAGGTAAACTTAGTCAATGAAGCATAACACCTTATTCATATTAACCTCCAGGAGGGCCCTCACAGTCCCAGGCATTGATCCAATGATTTGCTTGCGTAAGTATTTTCCACCTTCTATGCATTACTTATTTCTTCTCTCTAACACCCACTCTGTTCTGTAGAAATGCTTTCTGTTCTCTCTTTTACAAGGTAAATACTGAGAAAAAGAAGTGGGAGGCTGTTTTCAGCAAAAGACAGTATTAAAGCAGTTAAAGCTGCATGCACATGAAAAGCATTAGAATCTGTGGACTGTTTTTATACCTGACTCAGTCCTAAAATGTTAATTAAAGCATGGCAATCCTACCAACTTCACAGAATAGTGGATGTCCCAGGAGCATAAATTCTTTTAGTTGCTAATTAGGATCAAGGAGAATACTGGTGTGTGCTTTTGTGGTGCACACTTGTGCTGGTGTTTGTACATGTGTTTTCTTTTGATAGTTTACTCTACTTTTTATTATAATGGCGATTACATTCCAATAAAAGTTTTCAACCCTACTTCCATGATAAAAATATACATATTTTATAAGCAATAGTGAGCATTGAAGTCTGTGAGGATAATAATAATTGTCATTCTCAGAAGAAAAAGAGTAATCTGGATGAATGTGAGAATATGAGAGCAGAGGACTTAAGTGACCTCTACAGATTCCACTGAGAAGTTTTCTATCCCAATTCCTGTAAAAATATAAAGAATGATTACTGTGTGTCTCAATACCCTACCCTGTGAGATGATAAATAAGCCTTCAGGAGTTCCAGGAAAGTGATAGAGGGTATTAAGTCAGAGGCTCACTTGGAGACACATTGACACTTAAGATACAAAGCAAATACAATAAAACATACAAAAAAATGTTCAAAAATGTTTCCTTAATATATGAATTTCCTCTAATTCTTCTGTGGCTAGTAACAATTGTACCCACAGGTTGAAAAAGAGAAAAATGAGCCAACTCTATTATGTTAAAATACCAAAAATAATCTACCATAAACTTTTTAAAATGTACTTTATCTGTTAAAAATAAAAATAACTGGCTATTCAAGTGGGTCAACATCTGAATAAAATATAATTATTGTAATAAAAATATGTTCATTCTTAAAAGCAAATTTTTATAAACATTCCACGTGCATGTTGACATGGTTTGGCTGTATCCTCAACCGAATCTCATCTTGAACTTTAACTCTCACAATTCCCACATGTCCTGGTAGGAACCCAGTGGGAGGTGATTGAATTGTGAGGGCAGATCTTTCCTGCACTGTTCTTGTGATAGTAAATCAGTCTCACGAGATCTTATGGTTTCAAAACAGGGGAGTTTCCCTGCACAAGCTCTCTTCTCTGCCATCATGTGAGACATGGCTTTCACCTTCTGCTGTGATTGGGAGGCCTCCCCAGCCACATGAAACTGTAAGTCCATTAAACCCCTTTCTATTGTGAATTGCCCAGTCTCAGGTACATCATTGTCAGCAGTGTGAAAATGGACTAATACAGTAAACTGGTACCAGTAGAGTGAGGTACTGCTGAAAAGATACCTGAAAACTTTGGGGGGCCAAGGTGGGCAGATCATGAGATCAGAGAAGATCAAGACCATCCTGGCTAACATGGTGAAATCCCAACTTGACTAAAAATACAAAAAAATTACCCGGCCGTGGTGGCACGCACCTATAGTCCCAGCTACTCAGGAGTCTGAAGCAGGAGAATCTCTTGAACCCGGGAGGTGGAGGTTGCAGTGAGCCGAGATCACACCACTGCACTCCAGCCTGGTGACAGAGTGAGACTCCGTTTCAAAAAAAAAAAAAAAAAAAAAAAAAAAAAAGGCAGAAAATGTGGAAGCAACTTTGGAACTGGGTAACAAGCAAAGGTTGGAAAGGTTTGGAGGGCTCAGAAAAGACAGGAAAATGTGGGAAAGTTTGTATCTCCCTAAAAACTTATTGAATGGCTTTGGCCAAATGCTGATAATGATATAGACAATGAAATCCAGGCTGAGGTGGTCTCAGATGGAGATGAGAAACTTGTTGGGAAGTGGAGCAAAAGTGACTCTTAAAATGTTTTAGCAAAGAGGCTGATGCCATTTTGACGCTGTCCTAGAGACTGTGGAACTTTGAACTTGAAAGAGATAATTTAGAGTATCTGGCAGAAGAAATTTCTAAGCAGCAAAGCATTCAAGAGGTGACTTGGAGGTTGTTAAAATCATTCAGTTTTAAAAAGGAAATACAGCATAAATGTTTGGAAAGTTTACAGTCTGACAATGTAATAGAAAATAAAATCCATTTCTCTGAGGAGAAATTCAGGCTGGCTGTAGAAATTTTCAGAAGTAATGAGGAGACAATGTTAATCCCCAAAACAATGGAGGAAATGTCTCCAGAGCATGTTAGAGGTCTTTATGTCCGCCCCTCCCATCACAGGCCAGGAGGCCTAGAAGGAAAAAGTTTTTTCCTGGACTGGACCCAGAATCCCCCTGCTGTGTGCAGCTTAGGGACCTGGTGCCCTGCATCCCAGCCACTCCAGCCAAAAGGGGCCAACATAGAGCTCAGGCCATGGCTTCAGACAGTGCAAGCTTTCAAGTTTTGGCAGCTTCCACATGGTGTTGAGCCTGCAAGCCACAGAAGTCAAGAATTGAGGCTTGGGAACCTCCGCTTAGATTTTAGAGGACATATGGAAATGCCTGGATGGCCAGACAAAAGTTTGCTGCGGGGGCAGGACCTCATGGAGAACCTCTGCTAGGAAACTGCAGAGGGAAATGTGGGGCCAGAGCCCCTACACAGAGTCCCTATTGGAACACTGCCTAGTGGAGCTGTGAGAAGAGGGCCACCGTTCTCCAGACCCCAGAATGGTAGATTCACCAACAGCTTGCAGCATGCACTGGAAAAGCCACAGACACTCAACACCAGTGTGTGATAGCAGCCAGGAGGGAGGCTGTACTCTGCAAAGCCACAGGGGCAGATATGCCCAAGACCATGTGAACCTACCTCTTGCATCCGCATGACCTGGATGTGAGACATGGAGTCAAAAGAGATCATTTTGGATCTTTAGGATTTGACTCCCCCTCTGGATTTCAGACTTGCATGGGTCCTGTAGCCCCTTTGTATTGGCCAATTTCTCACATTTAGAATGGCTGTATTTACCCAATTCCTGTATCCCCATTGTATCTAGGAAGTAACTAACTTGCTTTTGATTTTACAGGTTCACAGGCAGAGGGACTTGCCTTGTCTCAGATGAGACATTGGAAGGTGGACTTTTGAGTTAATGCTGAAATGAGTTAAGACTTTGGGGGACTGTTGGGAAGGCATGATTAATTTAGAAATGTGAGAACATGAGATATGGGAGGGGTCAGGGGCAGAATTATATGGCTTGGCTTTGTCCCCACCCAAATCTCATCTTGAATTGTAATTCTCACAATTCCCACATGTCATGGAAGGAACCTGGTAAGAGGTGATTGAATTATGGGAGCAGTTGTTTCCTGCACTGTTCTCGTGACAATGAATGAGTCTCACAAGATCTGATGGTTTTTTAAAAAAGGGAAGTTTCCCTGCACAATCTCTCTTCTCTTGTCTGCCGTCATGTGAGATGGGCCTTTCAACTTCTGCCATGATTGTGAGGTCTCCCCAGCCATGTGGAACTGTAAGTCCAATAGACCTCTTTCTTTTGTAAATTGTTTAGTCTTAGGTATATCTTTATCTGCAGTGTGAAAACAAACTAATACACCTGTATTAAATAATAGCATTGAATATTTGAAAGAAAACATTAATTCAAGAGAAAAATATAAGCATTTAATTGTGTTTTTTATTAATCATGGAAATCAGTTTCATAGTACAAAACATTTTTCATAATCTTTTCATAAGTCGCTTTGTTGCCAATCAATCCAGGGGTTTTCATAGAAAACATCACAATAAACAGAGATAGTGCTGGCTTTATTTCTAACACTCTCTCTTAATAGTGGATTATACTAGAACAAAATCACCTACTTGCCTTCTGTCATTGGCAAAAGACATATCCTCAAATTTGTTGTCCTACTAAAAGAAAATCTGATTTTTATCGAAATATAGATGAACAGGTTACATGAAACTTCCTTTCTGGTCAAAATTTTTATATTGTTTGATCAAATGGATAGAATTAAATGTATATTTATCTTAGTCTCTGTCTCTGCCTCTCCCCCTCTCTCATCTCTCACATTCATGCTCTATCTGCAGGACAGACACAGTAAAAGTCACCAGCCCCCATTTATTTTTTTAAATAATTACCTGTCCTTGAAATTTTTCTTATAGGTGTTTTATCCTCTAGATCTTTCACCTCCAGATGTTAATGTTTGCTGGAGTCCAAAAGTGCATGATCCTGAAAAAATTTTAAAAATAATAATGCACAGAGACAAGAAGATTCAAGGTCGCTTCAAAGTTATAACTCGTGAACTATTTAAGTAGTTAAAAATAAGAAAATATACCTGAATTAACTAGGAGAACCGAGGAAATAACATAAGTAATTTAATAACATTATCTGACTAATTTAGATATATGAAATTAAAGTATCTTTCCATAAACAGGATCCTCACATCTCCACTTCAACATATTTATTTTCTTTTTTTCTCTCTTCTTCACTTCTGAAATAGAGAACATGTTAGAGGGAACAAGTAGAGTGCATTTAGTGCAGGAAAAATATTAATTGCTTGAAAATGCAAAGTGAGGAAAGAAATCAATTGTGAGTAAACAGCACGGAATGAAACCTCTTGACCTTGTCAGATGCTTTATGGGAGAGACCCTTCAATCAGAAATGTGCTGATGCTAAATTATCACAGGATTTGATCTATCTTTTAATAATTGAAAACTCCCACTCCTGGAAGAGAACCAGTTCTCTTAACAGCCACTCATTTTTCAGAGTGGAAATTTAGTACCTGAAACGATTGCAGATTTATCCACTAAGATTTGTATTTATATTATATGGCACATCATATTCAATATTAGGCTCTGATTGTAAATAGCCACATTGTCTTTTGAGATGCACTATTCTGTGATGTTATTACAATTCTTTAAAATGCTGAATATAATTTAATATCTTTAGTATCATTCATTTAAATACCAAACCATAAGCAAAGATAAATGCCATTATCTACAACATCAGTTGCTTGTATGTTGCATAAAAAGAAGATGCTAACTTTGAATTCATCAGGTATTTTTGTACAGACATAGAATAAAGAGAAGAATAATTAAAATTGTTATTCAAAACTTTCAATTTATTTTATATGTACAATATACTTGTGTTTTAAAAACTGGTACATTACTGTAAGAAAATTTATCAATGTTAATCAAAATTATAAATGCACATTCATGTGGTCCAGCAATTCCATGTCTAGGAAGTTATCTTCTAGATATAGTCACATATGGACATGTGTCTGAACAAAGTTACACATTGCAGCATTATTTTTTAAAAACATATTATTTTATTGTGGTAAAAATACACAACGTTTACACCTTAACCATTTTAATGTAGTGCAGTGATATTAAATATATTCATCATGTTGTGCAACCATCACCATCATCCATTCCCATAATTCTTTTCATCCTGTAAAACTGAAACTCTGTTCCCACTAAATAATAATTTCTCTTTCTTCTTTCCCTCCAGCCTCTGGCAACTGCTATTCTACTTTCTGTCTCTACGATTTAGCCTAATCTATCTACTCCATATAAGCAGAATCATACAGTATTTGTCTTTTTCTGATTGACTTATTTCACTTAATGTCCTGAAGGTTCATTCACATAATAGCATGCGTCATAATTTTCTTCTTTGAAACTTTGAATAGTAGCCCATTGTATGTATGTTTCCTGTTGTGTTTATCCACTCTCTGTCAGTGGACAATTGAATTGCTTCCACATTTTAGCCCTTGCTACTACTGTGAACATGGGTATACAAATATCTCTCCAAGATCCTGCTTTTAATTATTTTAAGTACATACACAAAAGTGAGATTGTTGAATTATATGATAATGCAGCTTTTAATTTCTTGAGGACCTCCATACTGTTGTTATCCACAGTAGCAGCTGTATCATCTTACATTTTCCCACCAACAGTGCATGAATGTTCTAGTTGCTCCATATCTTTGCCAACAATTGTTATTTTTGAGGTTTTATTTTTATTGTTTTCACACACTCCTACTAGATGTGAGGCAGTAGTTTTGATTTGCATTTTCCTAGTGATTAGTGAAATTGAACATCTTTTCATGAACTTATTGGCTTTTTGTATATCTTCTTTGGAGAAATGTTAAAATCTTTGGGTCATTTTTTGAATTGGGTTGTTTGGTTTATTTTGTTGTCCTCTTGAGGACTTCTCCACATATTCTGGATATTAAACAGATATATTATTTACAGATACTTCCTCTCATTCTTTGGGTTGCTCTTTATTGATAATGTCCTTATACACACACTTTTAAAAAAACTTTTCATGGAGTCATGTTTGTCAATTTTTCCTTTTGTTAAGTGTGCCTTTAGTGTTATATTAACGAAGTAACTGGCAAATCCAATTGCATGAAGCTCCTTCCATATGTTTTCTTCTAAAAGTTCTATAGTTTTAGGTCTTACACTTAGGTCTTTAATCCATTTTGAGCTAAGTTTTGTATATATAATATTAGGTAAGGGCTCATATTTACTCTTTTTCATGTGAATATTAAATTTTCCCAGCACAATTTATTGAAAAGACTGTTCTTTCTTCATTGAATGATCTTGCCACCCTTGTCAAAAATCATTTGATCCTATACATGAGGGTATTTTTTTCTAGGCTTTCTATGCTATTGCGTTGTTCTATATATCTGTATTTATAACAGTATCACACTGTTTTGATTACTGTAACTTTGCAGTACGTTTTGAAATTAGAAAGTGTGAGTCCTACAGCTTTGTCCTTCTTTTCCAATATTTTTTGGCTGTTTGGGGTCCTTGAGATTTCGTATGAATTCTAGGAAGAGCTTTTGTATTTCTACAAAAAAAGTCATTAGAGTTTAATAGGAATTGCATTGAATCTGTGGATCATTTTGTGTGGTATTGATATCATTAATAAAATAAAATAAAATAAAAACTTTCAAATTAGAAAGAAGTAAAATTATCCCTATTCACAGATTACATAATGTTGTATATAGAAAATCCTAAAGACTCTACTAAAAAAACTATTATAATTGATCATTGAGTTCAGCAACATGGCAGAATAAAATCAACACACAAAAATCAATTGCATTTTTATACACTAAAAATGAACAATCTGAAAGAAAATTATAAAAACAATTTCTTTTTTAAATTTATTTATTATTATTATACTTTAAGTTCTAGGGTACATGTGCATAATGTGCAGGTTTGTTACATATGTACACTTGTCCCATGTTGGTGTGCTGCACCCATCAACTCGTCAGCACCCATCAACTCGTCATTTACATCAGGTATAACTCCCAATGCAATCCTTCCCCCCTCCCCCCTCCCCATGATAGGCCCCGGTGTGTGATGTTCCCCTTCCCGAGTCCAAGTGATCTCATTGTTCAGTTCCCACTTATGAGTGAGAACATGCGGTGTTTGGTTTCTGTTCTTGTGATAGTTTGCTAAGAATGATGGTTTCCAGCTGCATCCATGTCCCTACAAAGGACACAAACTCATCCTTTTTTATGGCTGCATAGTATTCCATGGTGTATATGTGCCACATTTTCTTAATCCAGTCTGTCACTGACAGACATTTGGGTTGATTCCAAGTCTTTGCTATTGTGAATAGTGCTGCAATAAACATACGTGTGCATGTGTCTTTATAGCAGCATGATTTATAATCCTTTGGGTATATACCCAGTAATGGGATGGCTGGGTCATATGGTACATCTAGTTCTAGATCCTTGAGGAATTGCCATATTGTTTTCCATAATGGTTGAACTAGTTTACAATCCCACCAACAGTGTAAAAGTGTTCCTATTTCTCCACATCCTCTCCAGCACCTGTTGTTTCCTGACTTTTTAATGATCGCCATTCTAACTGGTGTGAGATGGTATCTCATTGTGGTTTTGATTTGCATTTCTCTGGTGGCCAGTGATGATAAGCACTTTTTCATGTGTCTGTTGGCTGTATGAATGTCTTCTTTTGAGAAGTGTCTGTTCATATCCTTTGCCCACTTTTTGATGGGGTTGTTTGTTTTTTTCTTGTAAATTTGTTTGAGTTCTTTGTAAGTTCTGGATATTAGCCCTTTGTCAGATGAGTAGATTGCAAAAATTTTCTCCCATTCTGTAGGATGCCTGTTCACTCTGATGGTAGTTTCTTTTGCTGTGCAGAAGCTCTTTAGTTTAATGAGATCCCATTTGTCAATTTTGGCTTTTGCTGCCATTGCTTTTGGTGTTTTAGACATGAAGTCTTTGCCCATGCCTATGTCCTGAATGATACTACCTAGGTTTTCCTCTAGGATTTTTATGGTATTAGGTCTAACATTTAAGTCTCTAATCCATCTTGAATTAATTTTTGTATAAGGAGTAAGGAAAGGATCCAGTTTCAGCTTTCTACTTATGGCTAGCCAATTTTCCCAGCACCATTTATTAAATAGGGAATCCTTTCCCCATTTCTTGTTTCTCTCAGGTTTGTCAAAGAGCAGATGGCTGTAGATGTGTGGTATTATTTCTGAGGACTTTCTTCTGTTCCAATGGTCTATATCTCTGTTTTGGTACCAGTACCATGCTGTTTTGGTTACTGTAGCCTTGTAGTATAGTTTGAGGTCAGGTAGCGTGATGCCTCCAGCTTTGTTCTTTTGACTTAAGATTGTCTTGGCAATGTGGGCTCTTTTTTGGTTCCATATGAACTTTAAAGCAGTTTTTTCCAATTCTGTGAAGAAACTCATTGGTAGCTTGATGGGGATGGCATTGAATCTATAAATAACCTTGGGCAGTATGGCCATTTTCACGATATTGATTCTTCCTATCCGTGAGCATGGTATGTTCTTCCATCTGTTTGTGACCTCTTTTATTTCACTGAGCAGTGGTTTGTAGTTCTCCTTGAAGAGGTCCTTTACATCCCTTGGAAGTTGGATTCCTAGGTATTTTATTCTCTTTGAAGCAAGAAATGGATAATTTCCTGGACACTTACACTCTCCCAAGACTAAACCAGGAAGAAGTTGAATCCCTGAATAGACCAATAGCAGGCTCTGAAATTGAGGCAATAATTAATAGCCTACCAACCAAAAAAAGTCCAGGACCAGATGGATTCACAGCTGAATTCTACCAGAGGTATAGGGAGGAGCTAGTACCATTCCTGCTGAAACTATTCCAATCAATAGAAAAAGAGGGAATCCTCCCTAACTCATTTTATAAGGCCAACATCATCCTGATACCAAAGCCTGGCAGAGACACAACAAAAAAAGAGAATTTTAGACCAATATCCCTGATTAACATCGATGCAAAAATCCTCAATAAAATACTGGTAAACCGGATTCAGCAGCACATTAAAAAGCTTATCTACCATGATCAAGTGGGCTTCATCCCTGGGATGCAAGGCTGGTTCAACATTCGCAAATCAATAAACGTAATCCAGCATATAAACAGAACCAAAGACAAGAACCATATGATTATCTCAATAGATGCAGAAAAGGCTTTTGACAAAATTCAACAGCCTTTCATACTAAAAACCCTCAATAAATTTGGTATTGATGGAACGTACCTCAAAATAATAAGAGCTATTTATGACAAAACAATTTCTTTTACAATAGCATCAGAAAGAATAAAATACTTAAGAATTAACATAGCCAAGGAGATAAGAGACATATAAAGTAAAAACTATAAAACATGGCTGAAATAAATGAAAGAAGACATAGATAAATGGAAACACATCCCATATTCATGGACTGGAAGACTTAATGTTTTTAGGAGGTAAATGTTATCCAAAGCCATCTATTAATACATATTGAATACATTCCCTATCAAAATTCTAATGTCTTATTTTATCTTTTTAAAAAAGCTCACATCTTAAGATTGTTTCTAAATAATAAAAGTATGTAAAGAAAATCTCAAACTGATGACTCATGTGAATATGTAATAAAATTACTCTAGATGATTTTGCTGGATATTAAACAGCTAGTTTAGAGATACCTAGGGGACATAAAATGACTTTTTCTTGAGGGTTTAATACCTCTGATACCTAATTAATAGCCCTTTTCTATTCAAGTACATGTAGAAACTAGAAGAGAAGAGATACCTATTACCTGCACTTGCATATTTACAGCAACACTAGTCACAATAGCAAAAATATGGAATTAGCATGAGTGTCCATCAATGGAGAACTGGATAACTAGATAAAGAAAATGTGGTGTGTGTGTGTATACACAAATCGTATACCGTGGAATATTGCTTAAAAATAAATAAAAGAATGAAATCACATCTTTTACAGAAACATGGATAGAACTGGAGGCCATTATCCTGAGTAAAATGACTCAGAAACAGAAAGTCACATACTGCATGTTTTTACTTATAAGCAAGAGCTAAACGAAGGGTACACATGAATATATAGCGAGTATATAGAGTAGAATGATAGACGTTGGAGACTACAAAAGATGGGAGGACGGTATAGAGTTGAGGGTTGAAAAGTTACCTATGGGGTAGAATGTTCACTCTTCAGGTGATGGGTACACTGAAAGCTTACACTTCACCACTACATGATATATACATGTAAGAAATCTGCACTGTACCCCCTAAGTCTATAAAAATAGAAAGCACATTTAAGGAAAAATAAATAGGCCAGGCACCATGGCTCATGCCTATAATCCCAACACTATGGGAGGCTGAGGCAGGTGGATCACCTGAGGTCAGGAATTCGAGACAAGACTGGCTAAAATGGGGAAACCCCGTCTCTACTATAAATGCAAAAATTAACTGGGCATGGTGATAGATGCCTGTAATCCCAGCTACTCAGGAAACTGAGGCAGGAGAATCACTTGAACCAAAGAGTCAGAGGTTGCAGTGAGCCAAGATCATGCCATTGCACTCCAGCCTGGGCTACAAGAGCCAAACTCCTTCTAAATAAATAAATAAATAAATAGATAGATAAATAAATAAATAAAATAAACTGTACTATCTTCATTAGTTGATAGATAAAAAAAGAAAATGAATAATTTTATTAAAAAATTTAAGAAAGATACATCTCCATTTGTGCATGAAAAATTGTGTAATACATTTGTAATATTTATTCAACAGACTAATTTGAGCACTTGCTCTCCACTAGGATGCACAAGATGCTAAAAACACAATGATTAATAAGACAAAGCTCCTGCCCTCAAGGAACCTAGTGTGAGATCCAGATTGATTTGATAAACACTACAATTGTCATAAATATCAAAAGAGTTGAGTAACTGTGGAGTCTTTATGTCTGGGCTGTGGAAAGTGGTTAGGATTGACTCTTAAAGAGATTTTCTCATTAAAACTTGAGAAATCTTACAAGATTTTATTTTATTTTATTTTATTTTTTATTTTTTTTGAGACGGCGTCTCGCTGTGTCTCCCAGGCTGGAGTGCAGTGGCGTGATCTCGGCTCACTGCAAGCTCCGCCTCCCGGTTTCACGCCATTCTCCCGCCTCAGCCTCCCAAGTAGCTGAGACTACAGGCGCCCGCCACCACGCCCGGCTAGTTTTTTGTATTTTTAGTAGAGACGGGGTTTCACCATGTTAGCCAGGATAGTCTCGATCTCCTGACCTCGTGATCCACCCGCCTCGGCCTCCCAAAGTGCTGGGATTACAGGCTTGAGCCACCGCGCCCGGCCAGGATTTTAAGTAGGAAAGTGACATGATCTGATTTTCTCTTTACTTAGCCAAAAACCTTCATTGAAAAGAAGAAATAGTGATTTAAAAGAAGTAACATGTAGAATAATCCTTTAGACCCATGAGAAGAAAATTAAATTGTTGTAGAACCTGCTTCCAAAACTAATGCCCGTGACACTGGCAACACAGACACTCAGGAAAGTGTTTATTCTTATGTCTATATTTCGCAAGATCTACTCCAGGCAACAATTTCCCCTGGTATCTTTCCTGTCAAATTATATGTATTTTCTTCATCTAAAACTATTCAGACAAATACTTGTAATCTTAGGTCAGTATACTCCCCCAGATAACCTAATACTGTCTTGCCTGATGATGTGTTAGAATGTCAAATTCTGATAGAAGAAAGGACAATTTTGAAGTAGAGATAGACCCAGATGGTATGATGCATTTTGAAAAATAATTTCTCAAACATCTTAAATGACACTTTCTTAACCTCTTGAGAAAGTTGCAAAATAAGAATAATAATTATTTCATAGGATTTTTGAGAGGCTAAAATGAAGAAAAACATATTATGGAATGTAACATAAGCTCAGTCTATTTATGTTCCTTATTTTTCTCTTTAAATATGATAATCATCTTATTGGACTAATTAAACCCCTTATTTCAGCCTTCTGATTTCACTTTAGGTATTTGTTTGTTTGTTCCTTTGCTTATTAGTGAGTTAGATAGCCATTGTTTTGGTGCCTTTTTCACTAACTAGACTTGTAACTTACTGTAAATCTCTTTACTTCTTTGCAACTGAAGGTATTCATTTGAAAACTAAGCACATTGAAGCTTGTAATCCCTGGAATTCCCTTTTCTTTTTTCCTTTTTTTCTGAGATAGAGTCTTGCTCTGTCCCTCAGGCTAGAGACCAGTGGCGTGATCTTGGCTCACTGCAATCTTTGCCTCTTGGACTCAAGCGATCCTCCTGCCTCGGCCTCCCAAGTATCTAGGACCACAGGTGTGCACCATCTTGTTCAAACAAAGAATGATATTTTTCTAAAGCGAAATGAGAATTAATAGCGTATTAAGCACCAGAACATAAGTGAGTGGAGAAAGCAAGTATTCATAATAATGTAAAAGAAACTCCAAAGTCTAGAATAGAAGTATGTGTAGAAGTATTTCAATGCCTGAATGATGGACTCTAACACATAAAACAAACACGCAGAAAGAGGTCTTTTTAAAGGCAGCATTCAACAAAAGAGTCTATTTACGTGATTTTAATACTACAAACAGAATTGTTAATCAAATAATAGGTTGGGTTATGATTGCCAGATAATATGAAAAGTCCAGTTAATTTTGAATTTAAGACAAACAAAATATTTTAGTATAAATATGTCCTATGCCATATTTGGTATACACATGTACTAAAAGTGTACTTGCTTTTTTAAATCTGAAGTTCAGATGTAATTGAACATCCCATATTTTTATTTTAAATTTAGCAGCCCTAACAGAATTCACAAGATATATTATCTGTATTTAATAATACATTTAAAAGTTTTCTAGCTCAAGATTTCATTAAGAAACATTAGCCCTTTATCAGACAATTCATTCATCATTCGCTAATTTATTATGTTAAAAGTGTCTCAGAAGTCAGATCTTGTGCTAGGTATTTGGGTATTCCATATTTAACGAAAAACTAGGGCATACCCTCATGTACTTCATACAGATGTACACCACAGAGAGAAGTGCCACAAGGAAAGAAATGACCTTTTGTATACCTTGATGTGCCTCCAGTTACCCTTTACTGAGAAACTGGTGATATCTATAAATATTCATAAATTTTAAAAAAGTGATTTCCTGAAATTCCACCAAGTATTTTTAGAATTATTGAATATATTCTAAACCAAGAAAACACATTAAAAGTAATTAACTGGCCAAAATAGTAACATCCTAAATCGCTCTGGAAATTTAGAAACAGGTTCATCTCCTGATTATGGCAATAGCACTGTCACAGCTTCTTGCCATTCTGTGTGCCTCATTATGTTCTCATCCAAGCACACTGCAGGACTTTGTTTTATGGTGTTTATTGTTGACCATAGTTTGTTCCTTATCTTTACTTGTTGACTGTAAGAACCATTGCACTTTAAAAGAAGAAGAAAAAGTTGAAGAAGAAGAAGAAGAAGAAGAAGAAGAAGAAGAAGAAGAAGAAGAAGAAGAAGAAGAAGAAGAAGAAGAGGAGGAGGAGGAGGAGGAGGAGGAGGAGGAGGAGGAAGAGGAAGAGGAAGAGGAAGAGGAAGAAAGAAGAAGAAAGAAGAAGAAGAAAGAAGAAGAAGAAAGAAGAAGAAGGAGAAGGAGAAGGAGAAGGAGAAGGAGGAGAAGGAGAAGACCACCACATCTGTCTCTGTGACTGTCATTGCAACACTTTCTGTTCTTTGTGTCTACAGAGAACATACTTTCTGTGTCACAGGCACCTTCTATGAACTGTGGTTCTGGGAAAAATCTCATAACTCCTTTGCTAGAAAGAATCACCTCTTAATTGGAGTATGTTTTGGATATAGGTGTGGCCTTTGCATAGAATTATGAAATTTCTTGTGAACACCATTAAACTTACCTCTCACTATTCCTCTCCCTCATCTTATTCCCCCACAAAACAAAATAATGCTGGATAGTCAATAACTTTATGTCTAAGACTCTTGGAGTTACAATGCCACAAATTTAAACTGTACTTGTCACCAAACACTTCCAAATAGATTAGAAAAGTTATTCATTTTGCTAATCCTGGCAGTGTCCATTTACAAGCATAATTAATTGTTATTTTTTTCTTTTCTTTCCTTTTTTTTTTCTTTTTCTTTTTTTTTTTTTGAGATGGAGTCTTGCTCTGTCGCCCTGGCTGGAGTGCAGTGGCGCGACATTGACTCACTGCCAGCTCTGCCTCGCGAGTTCACATCATTCCCCTGCCTCTGCCTCCCAAGTAGCTTGGACTACAGGCATCCGCCACCATGCCAGGCTAATTTTTTGTATTTTTAGTAGAGACAGAGTTTCACCGTGTCAGCCAGGATGGTCTCGAACATGTCTCAAATGCAAACAACTAAAGTATATATGATTATATGTTTAAAGGAAAAAAAAGTTGTTTCATCAATTTTCAGACCATTTTGAAAAATATGGTAATAAACAATAACCAGATTCAATTCTGTTCTTTCTTACACATTGACTGAGTTAATGTGGTAAAAATGGAAAATGGAAATAGCTTGGAATGAAGAGACCATGTCTTTAACAGTAAATAACTATAAGACATTTAGAAACTTATTCATGATTTAGAGATAATGAATAATCTTCATTATTTCTTTTTCTCCATCTATTTCAATCAAAGGTGGGAATGGTAGAAGGCAAGAGAAATTAGGGAAGTAGTTTGCGGTATAATCTAGATGCTTTTCACCTAAGCCTAAATTCTAAATATTACATTCTAGTGATAAATGTCCAGGCTTATTTTTTTTAAAAATCCCTTTTGGGAATTTATGAGTATGTGCACATTAATATGCCCTGTCTCCAATCCAATTCAAATGGATTCATTAAATATCTACCAAAGATTGAATGTGTATAAAGTATTAGTCTAGGTACAGCATACTTTTCTCATTATTAACTGTAAATAAAGTGTTCTCTATTTTCTTATTTAGACAACTGGAAGGCCATAACATCACTCCCTTCATAATGTTCAATTTTGACTATAAGTGCATAGCCCTAAGAGTGATACACTGAGGAATATTTCAGGGGAAGAAGAATGTAACTTAGATAATCTCCTTCATAGAGGAGCCCAGAAATTGTTATGGCTTCCACCCCATCCCCTTAAACATCCACAGATAACTTTGAGACCTTGCCACATAATTAATCTTATCAGCTCTGCAAGTTACTGCTCTTGGAAAGATATTTATATAGCCCATAATTATCTTACATATTTTTGGTTCTAGAGCAATTAAAATACTGGAGATGGTGGGAAGGAGTCTAACACTCTCGTGAGTACAAAGTAAAAGTGAGCTGAAATAGCAGAACATTTTCTGAGACTTGTGAGTATACACAGTCTCATTATCAATTCATCTTTGCATCATTCTCTCACTTTGACTGTCTTTGGCTTCCTATTTCTTGTTTCTGCAGTCCTCTGATCCTCATGTCAATCAGTTGCTCACTTCTTACATTCTGAATCTTTGGCTCCCACTTCCATCTGACCAGCCTCTGTTAACCACCCGCTGCTGTGGAATAAATACTGATTTCTGTCTTTACCTGATGAAAGCTGAAAGCTGCAAGTACTTTAATATTTCACACGTACTCTCTTTCCCAAGTACCTTTCTTCAACATCCCAAATGATCAATCATTTCTGATATAGGTAATAAATGTGTCAACACTCTTTTTAAAGTGTTACATTTTCATTGCACTCACCATGGTCAGAAGTAATACCTCAATATCTGATATTGAAATTGCTGATTTCAAAAGCCTTCATTCCTCTTTCCACACATATGGGGGAATGAAGATAATTGCTGCATGTATGCTGATCTTGTACTTACAGCTTTTCACACATCAGGAAAAGGCTACTTTTTCTTCATTAGTGCAGCAAGCACCTGTCCACATATTGTGATTTTTAAAGAGTGTGAAAAGATCTTGTTGCTTCTCCAACAATCTCTTCCTATGCCCGTAATTCCTCTAATTGGACAAAGCCTTTTGAAAGAGAATGAATAAATGGCTGATATGAGATCATTTCCCAAGAAAAGGATTTAAAATATGAGAAGAACTAGAAAACACAAAGACACTCAGCAGCATGAACCTGAAGAAGAGGAGGGATATGAATGAGATGTTTCGTGGAAAGGAAATCTTAATTGGAAAGAAGAAATTTGAGAACAGTAAGAAAATGATATGCTCTTCCATTTGTGTTGGGTTATTTTTGCTTACCCAATGTTGCTTTATGCCTGAACATCCTGAACACTGACTCCACTGCCAAAAGCACTCCTTAAATACAATTTAAATAAAATATCAAAGGAATTATACTCAATGATTGATTTACTGATAAAGTGTTCCTCTCTGGCTATACTTGGAAATTTTTTTTACTTGAGTAGACCTAAAGCATATTTTAGTATTCTTCCAATGCCTAGGATATGTGAACAGTTTCAGAAAATGTACATAGGTATTTATAAGGGATAACTGAATAGCATTATTCCAAATGTCCTTAAATTGAAATGATTTATCAAATTCCATGTTAAATTTCTCATTATATTAAGCTTTTATTGAGCAAAAATGTGTATCAAATCATCAGGTTACTACAAAAATCCACTTAAAAATAATTTAGTTTTATATGATAAAATAAATATAAATCTGTGATTAAGGCATGTATTTACCCAACATTTATTAGCTGAAAGTTAATAAATTGTTCTTACTAAACATCAATTGATACAAATAAACATTCAGAATTATATCAATAGCATTGTCAGTTGTAAGTTTAGAGAAAGACATAGTAAAATCAATCTCAGGGGAAGCTGGTGAGTCATAAAGGTAGAATAAATTGTTATAAAGATGGTAAATGACTTTTAACATGAAATGACTAGAGTACTGGGAGATCTACTTTACCAAATGGACAACAATATAAACAGTAGAAGTCTGATGAGAGCTAAAGTAAATTTAGAAGATATAATATTTGAAACAAAAGGGAGTATTATATCAAGACAGAAAATATAAAACTTTAATAATAAATAAGTTGTATGTATTTATTGTCTCTTGATAGCAGACAATTTGCCAAATAGTTTACAGGGTTCTAGAGCCAGAACCCTGAGTTGCACTTGAACATTTTCCATGCAGGATCATATTTAGGAGTAATCTTAGAGCATTAAAACTGAAATTTTACTGTCCCCTAAAAGGTATATTATATATTCCATACACATATATGTATATGTATCTGGCAATATCAGTGACTATTTTTATATTTTAATGATTGTTTCAACTGCCAAATGTGCAAACACACAAGGCAATATTTTGCTTTGTACCTTATCAGGATAAAGTAATAACTTATAAAAATCTTTTTAACTATTAAAAAAAGTAACATATTTAGTAGACCCTCAAGTGAGTTACTTCTTAATCAATCCTTCCTGATTTATATGACTTATTAATCTAGTTCAACTCAACCTCTTATTGAGGACAGGATCAATGAGAAGCACTGTGCAAGGTAAAGCGTTCTTGCATTTACTTTGAAACACGAAGCGCAAGATTGTAGATACTGGGACGGTAAAAACTGAACAGAGCTGAGAGTTTGAGAACGACTAATGTAGACATGTTCAGTTCACCGTCCCTTGAGGTCTCCCTGCATTCTGGTCACACCTTTAAAATTAGCCCTGGCAATAAACGATCCTTACATTATCCTAATGTGTCTGTCATCTCTTTCCACTTGGGACTAATACAATTACCCAAACAGAAACCTGTTTAGGTGGCTGTTCTTCAGTGCCTTAAGCATTCTCTATTTCAGCACCACAACACCATGTCATTTTAAAAAATAAATCTCCTTAGGTCGAAGAGCCCCCGATCAGATCAGAAATCTTCTTGATATAGAGAAGAAAAATATAGCACACATTTAGGAATAAGAAAAATAATATCTTATAAATTATTGTAATAAGTGATATATTGCAAAATAATGTTTCAATAAAGTATCCAAGTAAATGTATAGCAGGTTATACTAAGGCTTTAAAAACTATCCGTGCTTGTTAGTTTGGACATAATTTTACTAAAAGTAAATGAAATAAATTGCATAAGCTCATGTCTTGAAGATAGAAGAGTCAGAAATGATGAAAATTTGATAATCTGGGTTCATTTTAATAAAATTGAAAATAGCAATGACATATACATTGCTACATAATACATTTTAGTGAGCATTGTACTTTGATGTTGATTTATTTCCACTGTGGAAAAACAAAAAATGTACTTTGTTTCTGAAATAATCTTTAATTACTTAAACATGTATAGTCAAAAACACCTGAATTATTTTACAGATGACATATTTTAAAACAATTAAGATAATTACCTATTTTGCTATTAGTTTTGTTCTTCTATGTGATGTAACTCTTCTTATGATAGTGCCATTTCTAAATGCTATCTAATTATATATGCTCACATTTATGAAAAATGCTTTTGTTATGTTTTTATTTGCAATGAACTTTCTTTACATAAGAGTTTAATAAAAGACATAGCAGATTAGTTGGACAAGTGACTAGTGTTAAAATGTAACTCCAATAAACATATTTATTGTCTTTTAAATGGATTGTTTCCAGAAATAGTGTACTAATGTGGCTATATGAATACTCTTGACAGTTTTTACAAATACTGCTGTAGTTTACTGAGCTACCTCAATTTACAAGAAAATACAGTGACTTTTTTTTCTCCCTACAGTTTGCAGGGACAACCGGCGAACTGTTTTAAACCGGTTTATCTTGGCATCTGACTAACTGCTTCCACTACTCAGATCTTGCATTTTCAATGTAATCTTCTACCCCACTACCTAAAAATAAGAGAGACGTTTATTCAACACGTAATGTGATTTTCACTTTTCCGTCTTTACTTATCCTCTTTCTTCTGTCTGAAATACATTTTGCTGACATCTTTGATACTCAAAGTAAAATCTTTCTTCAGGCACCAGTTCAATATTACTTCCACTAAGTCTACCTTCCAATCGTCTCAGTCGAGTAATTTTTTTCTATTATCTGTTCCTATAGTTCTTATGTTGTAATATTTACATGAACTGCTCTTTTATTTGTTTGTATTGTTACTAAGTGTGTACCTGACTTAATCTTCACACTGAAGATGTGAAGGAGATCAGAAAGATGAAAAGAATTCCATGTACTCAAATGAGAACGGGCAGATCATTAAGATGAAAATGTGAATTGGGATAAGTGTTGGCACTCAAGTGTGAAGCTTAGGCACATAACTTCAATTCAGTAAACAAATTTGTCTTTATTTTGAACTGTCACAGTATTTTTAAACTAAAGATTAGGAAAGGAGACCATTTCATGTGGTGGACCATTTTGTACTTCACATGTTGCTCCCCAAATTAGTTGGCCCATAGTTGTCATTCAAAACCAAAATGCTAGATTTAATATATGGAAAAACATTTACAAAGCAATTCACTGGCAAGGACTACTATCACTTATTTAAAAATTTAATGAATCTGAATATTTATTACTGAACAATTCAACTGCTATATTTTTCCAACAATAAGAACACATTTCTAAATAAACCAAAAATGAGTTTGAGATTCTTATATGAATAGTCTCTCATTCCTTCTGTCATAATCTATTGTAATAACCCCTTCTTTTCACTAGAATAAAATGTTTTCAGGCTATTTATAAAAAATACCATAACATCACATTAATTACACTTGGCAAAACATAAAACATAAGTGACTTAAAAGTATTGATTTTTTTTTCCCAAACATCACTATGAACTAGTATAATATTGTGCAGGTTTTACAGATTGTATTTAAGATCTATTTTTCAACACTCAACATGTGCATCTGGATCACTGCACCCAATATTGCATCACAAATATTGAAGCACAACTCAGTAGCTATGTTCCAGATATATCCCACTGACATTTTCTATAATGCAAAAAGGGTGACATCTGCTTCCCTTCTTATTCATTTTCATAAGAACATCCCACTTCTCTTTTTTTTTTTTATAAACTATCAATACATATTCTAAAATAAGATACAGCCTTCGGATGTAAACCCAAGAGTTCACAGACTGAAAGATCTGCTTCCACACCTGTATGTTTTTGGCAGAAAAATGCTTCATTTGGATGGAGAAAAAAATAGAGTGGGAGCCAGGAACAGTCATATAATGTGCTTTGGCAGCTTTTCTACGCCACCGTATTTTTATTTTTAATCTCTACGGATAATTCACAGAGAAAAAAATCTCCTAATGTGTTGCTGAAATATGTATTATATTGACAGCCAAAATGAAAGCTCACTGTTTTCTTAAATGTTTAAAAAGATAAAACCAAGATATTATGGCATGTTAAAGTATGAATAAAGAAACATACATTGCAAATTAATATTAAAATATTTTTCACATGCTCTTCAGCTGTAATAAGTACCAGATCTCAAAAATATAAACTGTAATGGCTAACAGGTTGTGCTGAATAGATTTCAGAGAGAGAGCAAAAGAAATGATTGTATGTATTTCAGGAGATTTCAAACCCTCCTTGATGTTAATTTGTTATTTCCATCTCATAACTTCTGACATATCTTTTTCTTAATTTTATTGATATTTTTAGACTACATTGTGTGTTTGCAAGTTTTTTCAACTTGTTGCAAATCTCCAAAAATGTTTCCAATATATTTATTGAAAAAAAGTTCGCATATAGGTGGACCCATACAGTCCAAACTTGTTCAAGGGTCAACTGCAGTCTCCACTGTAATTTATTTTTCTTTCTTTATGATTAGGGTTTTTTGTGTACTTTTAAAAATACTGTTGTCCACTTCTAATATAATAAAGTTGTTCTGTGTCTTCTTTTAAAACTTTATAGCTTCACTCTTCACATTTAGGTTTCTTTATATATATATATATACTTTAAGTTCTAGGGTACGTACATATGCATAATGTGCAGGTTTGTTACATATGTATACTTGTGCCATGTTGGTGTGCTGCACCCATCAACTCATCAGCACCCATCAACTCATCATTTCATCTCATTTTTTATATAGTGTTTCAACTAATATTTGTGTTATGTAACCCAGATGTTAATTAAAAGTATTAAAATACGTTGCTCCTACTTTCTTCCCTTTGTCTCTCTTCCCTTCCTCCTTCTTCCTTTCCTTTGTTTGAGCATTTCTTTAGTATTTTCTATATACTATACCCATGCTAAGTGAAGGGTTTCAAGACAGAATACAACTTATAATTAAGTGTAGGAAATTGGTACTATTAAAGTAGCTTTTTAAAAGATATATTCAAGTAGAAGTAAGATGATTATACTCATCCAGCTTAATGGATTAACACTTATGCTATCCTGGTCTCTGTAGCCTCCATATTAAGTAGTGTTCCAGGCTCACTAGTGGCATGTCTTCTTTTTATCTAAGGATAGATGGATTTGGTCATAATTTCGTTGTCTTTTTCTTTCACAAAATGTTTCCTTTTGTTTTGTTTTGTTTTGTTTTGTTTTGTTTTGTGTGTGTGTTTGTTTTTTTGAGACAGAGTCTCGCCCTGTTGCCATGGCTGGAGTGCAGTGGCGCGATCTAGGCTCACTGCTTGAGCCTCCCGAGCTCAAGCGATTCTCCTGCCTCAGCCTCCAGACTAGCTGGAACTATAACCACATGCCACCATACCAGGCTAATTTTTATATTTTTGGTAGTGACGGGGTTTCATCATGTTGCCCAGGCTGATCTGCAATCCCTGAGCTCAGGTGATCTATCCACCTCAGCCTCTCGAAGTGCTGAGATGAGTCCTGTGTCTGAGTCACCGTGTCTGGCCACAGAATGTTTATTTTAACTTTTTTTTCTTTTACATAATATACAAAAATGTCTCATTTTTTTTTCCTAATCACCTAATGTAGGGTACACCTGCCAAAGTCATGCATTTTTGTCAAGATTTTGAGAACATCCATCTCCATCATAAACTTCTCCAGTGATTTCTGGCAGTTTGTAGCTCACCAGAAACCAAGAGCAAACAAATTATTGAGTTGATTGGTTGGAAACTCCAGAAACAATATTCTAAAATTACACTCATATGCTTCATATGACTAATTGCTGCTGCTTCCCCTCTTTCTTTAGATAATCCTTCCCCATAAGCCACCACACCTAGCACTTTTCAAGTATATGGTTTGAGCTATCATATTGATGGAAAATGCTAATAAAAATATTTCCAATGGGAAGAAAGTTTCAAAAGAGTTGGGATTTGAAGGATTGGATGCATTACATCCTTGTTTTGTTTTGGTTTGTTTTACTTTGCTTTGTTTATGGTTTTTATTTTTTCTTTTATTATATATTAAGTTTGGGGGTACATGAACAGAATGTGCAGGTTTGTTACATAGGTATACACGTGCCATGATGGTTTGCTGCACCCATCAACCTGTCATCTACATTAGGTATTTCTCCTAATGTTACCTCTCCCCTAGCCCTGCACCCCCTGACAGATCCCCCGGTGTGTGATATTGCCCTCCCTATGTCCATATGTTCTCATTGTTCAACTCCCACTTATGAGTGAGAACATGCTGTGTTTGGTTTTCTGTTCCTTTGATAGTTTGCTGAGAATGATGGTTTCCAGCTTCACCCATGTCCCTGCAAAGGACATGAACTCATCCTTTTTATGGCTGCGTAGTATTCCATGGTGTATATGTGCCACATTTTCTTTATCCAGTCTATCATCAATAGGCATTTGGGTTGCTTCCAAGTCTTTGCTATTGTGAACAGCATAGAACCCTTCTTAATTTTCTTTTTTTTTTTTTTTTTTTTTTTTTTTTTAGACGGAGTCTCACTCTGTCGCCCAGCCTGGAGTACAGTGGCCGGATCTCGGCTCACTGCAAGCTCCGCCTCCCGGGTTTACGCCATTCTCCCGCCTCAGCCTCCCGAGTAGCTGGGACTACAGACGCTCGCCACCTCACCCGGCTATTTTTTTGTATTTTTTTTACTAGAGACGGGGTTTCACCGGGTTAGCCAGGATGGTCTCGATCTCCTGACCTCGTGATCCGCCCGTCTCGGCCTCCCAAAGTGCTGGGATTACAGGCTTGAGCCATTGCGCCCGGCGAGAACCCTTCTTTATTTTCTTTTCTTTCTTTCTTTCTTTCTTTCTTTCTTTCTTTCTTTCTTTCTTTCTTTCTTTCTTTCTTTCTTTCTTTCTTTCTTTCTTTCTTTC